>NC_000084.6:20147500-20422500 GCF_000001635.26 Mus musculus
AAGAGCAATGAGACCTCATCGAACAGAACCGAGGAAGACATTTAAAAGACGCTGGTGGGGTTTCCTTTCAGTATGTCGGGCTCATGTTGTTGTGCACAAAGATCACAGTCAAGAATTGTGAAACTGTGTTACGAAAGAAAAAAAAACAAACAAACCTCAAAAGCCATATTTTGAATAAGTTCCCTGGTTTATATTGGATTACATTCACAGCTACCCCGGGCAGAGGGCTGGATACTGTGCAGGTTCATAGAACTACGACACATCTTTCTGCTCTGAATATCTCCTCTCTCTCTCTCTCTCTCTCTCTCTCTCTCTCTCTCTCTCTCTCTCTCTCTCTCTCTCTCTCTCTCTCTCTCTGTCGTGGTCTTTCTGCTGCTAAGGTCCTCAGTACAGGAGAATGTTTTGAGGGAACTTCACAGATATTCAAGAATATCTGTAAGTTTCTCTCAAGCCAAAGTGAGTATCTCTGTTTAGACTTAGACCATATTTCATGCTGCTTGCCTTGATCATTTTTAAACTTTATGTAGTTTTTATGTGTTCTGCACCCCATCAACATGTGGCTTGTATCAGTTAAGTCATATTGTTTTAAAAATAGCATCATTTCTTAGAGATAAATTATGTGAGCATTAGACAGAGAACATAAAGTGTCAGTCTAACACAGCTGCACTGTGACCCTGTGGCTACATAGACAGGACAGCAGGTATGGTATTGGGCTAACAATATCAGCACAACTGCCTATAACCTCATAATCCTAGTGAGCAACCAATTTTCTGTAGCCTCTTTTACTTCCTTTATGAAGGCACAATAATGATGCTACCTCAATAGCTTTGCAAGGAGAGAGAATGCTGGGAAGCAAACTACTAATATAGCACTTCAAAAGTAATAGTAGCTGTGGATTATATTTATTATTATTATTATTATTATTATTATTATTATTATTATTATTATTATTTACAATATTTGCTACCTTATACACTGCAGCTAGTTCCCATGCTACCTCTTTGGTGGAGAGCAAGCTAAGAGCTGAAGATGGTAAGTAATTTCCTGAAGCTCCACAGCCAAGAGGTAGGGCTGGGACTTGAACCTATCTCTCCCTCATCCCAAGGCCATGCATGCAGCCACCTACCAAACACAGCAAGTGGTAGGCTCCAACTGTATTCCTACCAAAGCAAACATTGTTTAAATCAGAAAAATCTAAACCTACATTTAACATATGCATGGCACATTCTATGTATGTTATTAACTGCACATCTCTGTAATATAATTAATTCCAGAAACAATGCTGTCCTGCCCAGATGGTTTCGGTGATGTGTAATGCTGCTTGTACTTGCTCAAGTGAAACAGATGTTACTATGTGTGCCACGCACTCCTGGAGCAGCGTGGGGCTGTCCAGCTGTCTTCAGGAATGAGTAACTGGGTGACTAAAATCAACACTGTAAGGAAGCAGGGGAGGGGGCTTTTAATTGAGCAACTATGTGAAGACACATGCTGCTTCCACTGACTGCAATGGTTTATTGGCTGAGCTCCACCTAACCCGGCCCAGCAATTTCTCATTTGTCCCTTTCCAGTCCTGCCCGGCCCACATCCCTACCCTCTGGCCACCTGCCCTTCCCAGGATCCACCCTCTTTCTAAAGTGAAAGATCTCTTCAGCTCACAGCTCACATGCCACACCCTGTCTACTGTACTGGCTTGCTCAGCAGCCTGAGCTCCCCTGCCCTGTGTCTTTAAGGAGTCCCTCCTTCGCCTGCCTTCTCTGGCTTCTCTACCTTAACTCCCACCCATCTCCTCATCTAGTAGCAAACATTTCTCTTTACATTCTATATCTGTGTCTCCTTTCAGAATTACTTTTAAGTGAGCAGAACAGGTAAAAGAAGCAGGTGTTCAAAACCCTTTCTCAAACCAAGGTTCCCTGTAGATAATCTCCTAGGAATGGCCTGTTAGACTCTCAGTCAGCCAGGCCAGCTCCCCGAGGCACAAGATGACGCCCCATGTAAATATCCCATGATGCCTATCCTATTGTGGGTCATTGTTAATCATTGATGGGTAATTAGAATAGGCCTTTCTTTACAGTGGTCATAAGAATTTGGATTTCCATTCATGGGCCTGGAAGAAAGCCTGTGTAGCAGGTGCCTCCCATGCATTAGCTCTCAGTCCTCATCACAACCCTCTTTGTGGTTACATGTGCTGGCCTCTGTGTGTGAACACACTCAATAATGCAGGAAGACTTTAAAGCATTTGCTTGCAGTCATATGGACTTAAGTTTTGAATGCAAGCTCTTTACATGTAAAGCTTGTCGGTGCATCCTGATGCTACAAACTGCTCCCCACTCCACCACTGCTTATTCTGTACATCACAAAGCAAATACCTTATGAGCACTGAAATTTATCCTTTATCATCCCCCTCTTTAAATCATCCCATGCTAGAATTCCATAGACTCTAGACATCTAAGCTGTTCTCTTTCTCTGTTATTCTTCTCCTACTTCAAACACTGGTTGAAGTTTTCCTTGCCTTTCTCTAACTCACTACACAGATCTTCTCCTAATACATACTGTTCCTCAATCCTCACCTCATCTTTGCATCACTTTACATTTTCAGCTTTATCTTTATATTGCTGACTGAATCAAGGAAACATGTAACTCTAGTATCAAAGAAGAAAATCCTCTTGGGGAGTAGAGATAGCTCCTGTCATGCCTGACTGCTAGTGGTGGATTCCTAGGACCCACATGATGAAAATTAACAAATGACTCTGAAGTTATCCTCTGACCTCCACAAATACACAGTGGTACATGTACAGCCCATAGACACTCACATAATTGTCATACAAACAATTTAAGCTTATCTGACTAGCTTACAAATAAATGAGACTCAGATTATGGTTATTCTATTTGGCTTTGACAATTCCTGGGGCTCACCCCTAATCTGCTCTTCTAACTGCAGGCCTGGCTACCTCGCCAGCACTGCACCCCAGATACTTGCTGTTTCTCCTGGCCTTGTGCTCCTGGCTCCTCTCCCCTCATTACTGCTTCCTCCTCCTCTCTCCTTCCTCCATTTTCCCTCTCATCTCTCTTCCTCCAACCAGATCACTCCAAACTCACTTACCTCTAATCCCTCCAGTAATTGGCTGTTGTCAATTTTATTTAGCCAATAGTTTTAAAACAAGGGACAAGGTTTACACAACAAAAGCTTGTAAACATGAGAATTCCCTAGTAGGCCTAGACTTTGGGACATAAAATTTAGCGGCACAATACCTAACAACAGGCCAAACCTCAACAACACTAAATTAATTAATTAATTAATTAATTAATTAATTAAATGTGTGTATGTTATTTCCAAACCTTCTTCATGTGAGACCCGGTTTCTAAGTTGTCATACTACATAAGTAAGAGTATCTTCAGAAAAAGTAAGGATTAGAGAACAGTAGAGGTTGGAGAGCAAAGCATTAATAATACTACATTTAGAATCCAACTGAAATAAATATAAATAGGAGGGCTGATTGCCCTGGGCTCCAAGTAAGACTCCTTGTAAATGGAAAGAATCATTGAGGGTGGCAAAGTACCGCAGTCCTGGACGGACTGTTCAGAAGACTCTGCTCTCCCAGGAGACACTGCATCATTAGAAATGGTGTAACCTAATGCAAACAAGTGCTGCAAAGGAAGCACAGGTCTTCCCTGAGGATGCCCTTGGCTTTGTTTCTGAGTGAACTGGTGTCTACAGCACAAGATGTAAAAGAGAAGGACAAGAAGATAAGAATTTCTACCTTGAACTTATAGCTCAAACACAATTTATCACTTTTTGCTTCCTTTTGTTCCTGTTTGGTTTTGCTTCCGTTTTGGGGCAGGGTCTCTCTGTGTGGTCCATGCTGGCCTTGGACTTGCAATTCTCGGCATCCTAAGTACTGTCATTACAGACATGTGCTACCAAGCCTTCCTCACTTCATCCTCAGCCATGACACAATGTGTGTTTGATTTCCAAGGTGATCTGATACACGATTACGGTAGCAAGCACCTTTATTTCTAATTTTAAGAATCCAAGAATTGTCTCATATTTTTAAAAGCATGCACTTTAATTGCAAGCATCAAATCCCAGCTTGTTTAGGAAAAGAGAATGGTGCCCTGTTCCCAGCAGTAATCCCTTTTGTACTTGGTTGCCATGACTCCCTTTGTCCTAAAGTTACATCTCCAGCTCTGGCACTTCCAGCCTCTCACTGGCAACACATTAGTGATCACTAACTGGCAGGAGGCAGCATGCCAGCTCTAGACCTTGCCCTAACCTCCACACTTCAAATTAAAATCATGCGCTTGTCTTCCAGGTTAGTGAGCCTAAGTTAGGCTATTAAATAAACACAGGGAAAGTCTATTTATGACCACAGTAGCCTAAAATGAGTGTGTGTTAACAATGCTCCCCCCAGCACCTGAAAATTCAGTTGTTCTATCCATTCTAATTGTGTGTGTACATTATTCAAATAACTAAGGAAGTATGTCAAAGTACTGTCACAATAACGTTGATTATAATTATAAATTGCCTTCATTATTCCTTAGAGGGCTAGGTAATGCAAATGGAACGGCTAAGCTATGTAATTATGAAGATTATCCCACAGAGCGACAGTCACTAGGATTGTACTTAGGTATAGACAGTGTGTGTGTGCCCAGTAGATGGTTCTTGAGCTTTAGGGTACCCACAAGCATTCTTTGAAGAATGAACCACCTGTTATTTCATAAGTTAACAAAGAAAGGTGGCGGCAGTTTTTTGTGAAGAAGAAAGGATTAACTGAAACAAAACATTAAGTCATTGAGAAATATATGATTACCTTTTAGTGAAAGTTAGGATGCTTCAACCTGGCTCGGTTCAGTAGAACGCAATGCTCATTCAAGTTCTGATTTAGTGTTGTTTGTGAAGAAGGGCTACTTGCATTGACTTTCCAGTTGCTATGGTGATAGTGTGAATGTCTATAGAGATATGCTACCTCACAGTGGGAACTGATCTTAAAAGGGTTTCCTCACCTTCAGTATGCTGTCCTCCCTCTCTGATGAGAATGATCCCATGCATGTACTGTGACTGCTGTCTCGAGGGAATGTGCATGGGGTATACCTTAGCATGTACCTTCTTTATCAAAGATTGCATCATTCTAGGATGAGTTGAGCAGAGTTTGTGATTTTCAGTAGCTATGGTTACACTCAGTGGGCCAGAGCATTTAAATCTCCCACTGATCAGCTATAGTTCTGCACTCCATGTATAGCCCTGCCCCTCCTCCAAGACCAGGAAGCTTTTCCTTTCCACAGAAAACATTAGCATTGCTCAAACCAGCCCCAGCCAGGTGCCTGTGTGTAGCCTGTGAACCTTGGTTTGTGGTTTAAGACTCTTGCAGGATAAAAATGAGAGAGAAAATTGCTAAGGGCTTCTGGCCCATCCTGCAAGACCTACCCATTCCTGGGACACACCCCATGAAGAATACCCTATCAGGAATCTCACCCATCTATTTTGGTGAAATCCTTGAAGGAAAATAGATAACAGTATAAACATCTCTTGTATCTACTGCCCCAGGGTCCCCATCCTCTCAGCAGCTCACATTTAACTTCTGCCAATTTCTTTAAGCTACTGGAGACTTGAACCCAGGGCCTCAGGCATACAGGGCAAGCCCTCTGTCTCTGAGATAAGGGAGCGAGCTTCTGCCGATTTCTTAACTGAATTCTTTAACCAGCTCTTATTGTGATGAACCAGGCTGCCTCCATCTTGGGCTTAAAATTAATTTTATAATAAAGACAAAGTAGGCTCATTATTAAATCTCTGTTTCTCAGTGATTGGGCTATGCCTCACTTGTAACTTTAACTACAAATGGCTCTGTACTGCCTGTTCCAGGAAATAGCAACCATGTCTTTGTTTCAAAAAAGCTGTTATGACCATCTTTCGACCCTATCTTTGTTTCAAAAGGTTGTTATGACCACCTTGCAATTATGTCTTTGTTTCAGAAGGTCGTTATGACTAATTGATTCTGCTTATGCTCCTATAACCCAGCCTATTTTACCCACCAAACCCCCTATTTGAAAATGCCCCTCATCCTAAGCTATCAAAACCTTGTCTTCCTCATATCCAATGCTAATCTCTTAAATACCACTGAGAGAGAGAGAGAGAGAGAGAGAGAGAGAGAGAGAGAGAGAGAGAGAGAGAGAGAGAGAGATTGAGAGAGAGAGAGAGCTTGCTTTAATTAATTTGTGATGATTTGGGTCTTTCTCAGCATCCCCACTCCCTACTCCCTTAGGCAAATGTCTCAACCTTCTTCCACTGCAAATACTTCTCTCTTAGCTGCTGTCTCTCTTCAGCTCTCTGGTAGGTTTTGGAAAAATGTTAATTTGCACTTTGGCTATTCGTGATGAATGTCTAAGAATGAAGGCTTATGTTCTTTCTAATTCTTGGCATATATACTCAAGGTATAAAAGGAAAGGTTTCATGTTTTTCTGATACATCATTTACAGTTCATGTTCCACAATGGCTCTTCATTACACCAGCTGTCCATGGGTTTATGGAAAATATGGCTCAATTGTCTCACTGGTTACATCTAGTTTATCCTTGAGTTCTGATGGCTATATCAATTATATTATCAAGTTTCTAACTTAACAGTCTGACTTTGAGCTTTATTTTAATGTTTTTTGTTTTAATTTTCCTGTCTTTTGGTTAAATACTACGGTAAATGATCTATACAATCCTTTTTAATTACTGGAGACGGCTTCCATGAAGATCATGGGAAGGAGATTATTTAAATGAAGAGAATTTAGCTGTGGCTACATCACTGAAGAGCAGAGCATAACATTTTGGTTTTCATCTGTATAGTCAAGTGGTTCAAGTCTTACTTTAATCACTGCACATTAAAAATAGGCATACCACAGGGTTTTGGGTCTTTTCTTTTTTTTTTTTTAATTCACAAATTGATGAGAGAACTGGATGTCTTCCAGCTTGTTGGATCCTGTGAATGTTTATCTGCGTACTTGTCAGCCTTAAAATCTCTTTCAAAAAGACTCTGCTATATTATTGACATTTCCCCTTTCCAGGAACTGTCCTTGCATTTCTTGTTCCTTACACACTTGCACCCTAATTTCTTGGATTCTTTAAACGCACATGAACTATTTGATATTTATTTACTAAATGCCATTCCAGCCAGGCACAGTTGACACAGAGAAAGTAGCTTTGTACACTAAGTGTGGTTCATACTTTACAATTTATTTCTGCCTGTTCTACATTTTTGTAGAAACCAGAAAATGTAGATACTATAAACGATCTAGATTATGATTTCCCTTTTTCTGTTTCTCTGAATTTGCCCTTTTGCTGATAGTCCTGTTTGTGTTCTTGAAGCATACCTGATGGCAGTCTGGGGATCGCTGACCCCTGTGGCGCATCGCTGCTGATTTCCTTTTTAAGCCTGATTTTCTACAAGTTTTTATAACTCAGTCACCAGAGAATGAACAACAGCTGTGCTCTAGATGAGATAAGAATTTGCTTTTTAAAAAAGCACTTGATATGGGCAGTTTTCCACCCTGGGAAGCATATACACACATGTGCACACGCACATACACACCATACACATACACCACACACACACCACACATCAGAGAGACATACACCACACATCACACACACCACATACATGTCTCTTTCTCTCTATCTCACACATACACATCCCCCACACACATAATCACATACAACACACAGGCAGACACACACATACCACACACACCACATACATGTCTCTCTCTCTCACACACGTACAACACAAACATACAACACACACACATGTCAGACACACATACTCCTCTCCCAGCCAGGGATTTTGCAGTGTGGACCATGTTTCTTGTTTGGGTTGTTAGCTCTTGGGTAATAGCTTGTTAGTCTGGTTGTTTGCCACAATATGAACTGCAATTCCACTCTAAGAGAACCTTTGCCTTTTTCCATTTCCTGCAGGGTGAAGTTTTCCCAACCCCCATTCCAAATAAAGCCACCTTCCTCCAGGAGCAAAGTCTGTTGCTTCATGGCCTGAAATATTATGTTTTTGTTGGTTGTAAGTTTAGGGGGTGTGGGAGAATTTCCATCCTCCTAGGCTGTGCATAACTGACACTGCCTTAGATTCACTGCTGGGATTCGGTAGAATTATTCATTCACTCTTCCAAAAACCATAGCCCTAGCAATATGACTGGTATGAACTTCTTCATGTCTGTCACAGTTTTTCCTTTTCTCTTCTGTTGAATAATCATAGAACAACATGCTATGCAATATCTCAGATACACAGTAGCATTTAATCACATTGCCATTGTCTCTTGGAAGGACACATCGTGGGATAGAATTCAGAATGCTTTTTTGGCTTTAGGAGCATTTCCTCTTTTGTGACAGCATTCGCCGAATTTCCCTGTCCTAGCTCATGAGTCTTGTGCATCCAAGGAAGAGCCCTCAACTCTCTTCTCGTTATCCACACACAGACACACATGATGAGGGTATCCCAATCTCCCATCTTTAAGGTAATGAGGCCAGATTTGCAACCATCTTACTGTCTTTACTTTGGGACCCAGGAAACAGTTAACTGAACACATGACAAACAAAATTCTTACATTTACATAAAGGCCAAACTTCTTCTTCTTTCAATCTTCTCATTCACTAAGTTTTTCTCACCCCAACCCCAGATTGGATTTGGCAGAAAAGCATCTGAGTTTGTGTTGACCTGATCTGGCCTGCACCTACCTTTCTCATCCTTGCTACTCCAGGAGTTGGGTGCACATATCTTTCAACCTCAGGGCTTTGAGTTCGTACTTATCTTTACAAAGATAAAGCAGGAATTATACCTACAGTGTTGCTCCCGTTACATTTGCAGGTGGAACCACATTCCTACTATCCACAAAGGACCCTGGGCAATGTAAAGAAAAACATACCCAACTCAATCAGTGTTACTACAGAACACAGGAGAAGGGAGTTAGGTAGAAAGGTGGCACTGACTTACACAACATTTGACTCTAGCTACAAGTCATTTAGGTGGAGATTTTTTTCTACAAATGAAATGCATGATTTGGTTTCTAAGGGAGGTAATCCAAAATCTGATCATTATTTTATCCCCTTCAAAGTTCAAGGTCCCTGGTTGAATCATAGGGCTTCCCCATCAGATCAATAAGGTGTATTCTTCCTACCTCTGTCTCACCTCCCAAATAGACAGGAAGACTCCAGCATAAACTACAAATTGGAACAAAAAGGCCTGTGAAGCTTGGCAGGATTGGGTCTGGCTTCTCACCTTTCTGAAAAAAGTGCCTTCATCCAAGGTCTTGCTGGTCTCTAGTATTGCCTTCTGAGAGCTTGCTGTTCCTTCTAAGTGGGCATTGGAGACATTTTTCTTGGACTGTTTGTGTCTGAGCCTTATGCTCTTTGGGTCTGTGCAGAGTGCTAGCTCGATAGCATGGGTCCTGGAAACAGCAAGGTTGTCTCCTTATTGATGGTTGTATGTTGATTTATTTTTAATGCCACTCTTAAGCACACCTGTTTACTGACTTCTATACTTCACCCATGCTTCTTCACATACTCTTTCTGGAAATTTCCATCTACTTCACCTAGTTCAATTTATTTGTCTTGTGTAGCATCACATGTTAATACTGTTGTTGGTCATTTTCTGCATGTGAATGAGTGATCGTCTTTCCAGTCTACCACATTTTGTCCTTGTTATTAGTAGATCTCCAAATTAAAATAACACAAATTCTTTTCATGTGTGTAATGTTTGTATCACTTCTAGTACCAATTTCTCTAACATTATACAAAAGGCTAACATATAAGGTAATTAAGAAGTTGTCAGGGTTCGGTGGTCAAAAGCACTGGCTGCTCTTGCAGAGGACATGAGTTCAGTTCCCTGCATCCACATGGTAGCTCATAATAATCAGTAACTCAATTTTCAATGCCCTTTTCTTATCTCTCTAGGCATCAGGCAGGAACACACATATACAGATATAGTCTGATGTATCAAAGTCTCTCCACCAAACACAGAGAAAAGTGAAGAAGATTGATCACTTAGTACCCAAAAGGCCTGGATTCAGTCCCCACTGCCCCTGAAACTAACAATGGCAAAAACGTGCTGTGGAAAGAGGTTGTCACCCCTACAGCTCCTCTGAGACAGTGTCTACATGTTACTGTATTCCTCAACTTTAAGAACCACTGTCTTGATGCTTTAAAATTCTTATAATGACAATACATGACTTTAATATCATATAGTTTTGGTCATTGTGAACCCACCAACTTATTCTTACTTTTTGTTTTGTTTGCTTTTGCTTGGTTTTACAATGACTGAATGTTGTAATGTCTAACCATGACTCATTCACATGAAAGCATAGCACAAAAAGTGCTGGTTTGTCATCCAGGTAGCCTCCTGTTCAAGAGGGATTAATGATACTCTGTTTAAACAAGTCTTCCTCTCTCCAGTAGCAAAAGATGCCTTTCTGGTCAATGAATCATCTCCAACCAAAACCATGCTCCAAAATCCCAGGGACTCCAAGAAAATAGTCCAGGCTGCCTTACCTCTGTGAAAAGGGAAGAACAACCTCTGGGTGTGAGGTAAATGTGCTGACTGGATGGGAGATTTAATTGCTAACCGAAGGTAATTTCTATAAAGTGCATCCAAGACGGTATTTTCTTATCTACATACACATGTGTACACACACAGGATTTTTCTGAGTGAGCCCAGTTTGAATAGCCTATCTAGAGTTATTCAAACATAATTTTCATGAAATGTCAGATAAAAAGTAAGGTTGTTTTAAAATTCAAGGAAAGTTCCACTTTTAAAAACAGAATTCAACCCAAACTAGCCTCTAGAGATTCAACTTAGAGTGTTTTCCCTGTACTGTGATTTATGTTCTGTCAGAACAGTCATTGAGCTTTGACTTGGCAAAGATCAACAGCAAAGCAGAAATGGCTGAGCTGCTGAATAAATGCCATAGAACTGACAGCATTCAGGCCTGTAGAGCTTGTGTTCTGAAACCTTCTTTGCTTTCTCCCTCAGAAATCATTTGCCTCTCCTTTGAGCTCTTTTAAATGACCCTTGCCAATTCGCTCTTGAATGCAGTGGTAAAGATTAGAAATAGCAAAAGAGGGCCAAAAGAGGATGTGGGGCTGAACTTTTGCCTAGTGTGTATAAAAGAACAAAGAAAGCCAAATGGGAGAGATGTGGCTTAAAGTGATGCATATAGTCAGAGCAATGGTCACTCTTGATACTGATCCAGAATCACAAACAAAACCTGGTATTAATAACACAAAGTATATGATGTACCTTTTTGTGATTTTCATTATATTAAAAATCTTAGTTTTTGATGTCTATATGAAAAATTATTCTGACTGCAATGTGTTCATTTATACACTTATTTATTTATGATGTGCTTCAGAGACTCAAATTGTCCAAAGCATCTAAGAAACAAAAACTTCCCTGACAGCCTCCAGTGAAATGGCTCAATGCTTGCTGCCAAGCCTGAAGACCTGAGTTGGATCCCCAGACCCCAGCAGGATGGAAGGAGAGAACCAACCCTAGAAAGTTTTTCTCAGATCTCCATATACATGTCAAAATAAATAAATAATAAATATATAAATAAAATATAAAAGCTGCTGTGTACAGAATAGCATATTTTAGGAAGGCCAATTTTTCATAACTAGGACTTTATTCTAACAAAAACGCCAAAAGATATATTCATGCAGTAAAAATAAATAAACAAGCAATGCTAGCTGGGGCGATCAATTAGAAAAGTCCTTATCTGATAAGCGTGAGGATCAGAATTTGCTCCCCAGAACACAGTTGTTGTTTTGTTTTCTTTTGTTTTAAAAAACACTCGTCATCCTACCACACAGGAAGTGAAGAGTATTAGTTACCCAGGCCCTAGCCTTTCAAGTGAGTTCCAGGGAAGTGACAGACTCTACCTCAAAAAACAAATAAGGAACAAAAATGGCAAAAATAGTAGTATAAACAATCTGAGAAAGGACAGTTGGAGTCATCTTCCATAGCCCACAAAAAGTCCAACTGTTATCCACCCAAGTGTGTAATGATGAGTTTTAGGACCTTGCCATCGCCACTAGTCAGTTATTTCTTCTTTTTTTAAGATTATGTATTTATTTTTAGTACACTATTGCTCTCTTCATACATACCAGAAGAGGGTTTCATATCCCACTACAGATGGTTGTGAGCTACCATGTGGTTGCTGGGAATTGAACTCGGGACCTCTGGAAGAACAGTTAGTGTGCTTAACTGCTGAGCCATCTCTCTAGCACCACTTACTTTTTTGCACATTGATTTTCACCAGAAGCTGTTAGCCAATTTAATACCCTATCCCAGTAGGAAAAAATAAACAGCCAAGCACTGGAGACTAAAGGAAATAAGAAGTCTGGTTTTAAACAGTTGGTCCTCCACACCCACCTTCACACTCTTAAACCAAATTATAAGAGCAAGGAAAGGACATAGGAGTGGGGAAGACAGAGAAAGACAGAGAGACAGAGATAGAAAGAGACAGAGATAGACAAAGAAAGAAAACCCACATAGCTCACATCTATAATGATCTAAAGAGTTGTTTTAAGACAGACTTATGCGCCATACAGAAACTCTGACTTGAATGCCCATGAAAAGTGGACTCTGAGAACAGAAGACATGTGTTCAGCACGGCATTAGAGCTGAGTAGAACTTCTGAGCCCGGCCAGTGTTCTAGAGCCTTGTGTGCACAGATATGCTGCACAGAAGATGCACTGTGCACCAAGATGCTGCACAGAGGATGCACTGGGACAGCTAAAGCTAGCCTTCTCCAGCATGTGCCAATGTGGGCTGCAGAATAGCAGGTAGCAATACTTGGTATTACCTTCATGCTTATCTCTGAGTAGTTAAAAAGAAAAGCTTCTGACTCATGCAGCATCCTAAAAAAAGAATCCAAAATTAGCAGCTAGAGGGAAAATCTGAGCTTCCTTCTACATTACACAAGATTGAATAGCATTTACAACCAAGGAGTTAATACAAATGAACGTGGAAAATGTCTCCTCTGTAGAAAATGACTTTGATTCATCTAAAAAATAATACACTCCTTTAAGTGAAAATAATAATCTTGCCTCTTTGACACCTCTAGATGTCTTCCCCAATGGTTTCATCTCATCTTTCTGCCCAGATGTTTTGTCCTATTCTGTTCTGTGGAGAGCCATCTGGCCCTGGGAGCCAATGAGGAAGGCATCTACCTACATACTGGTGTGTACACACCTCACTCAAAATAGGCCAGGAGACACTGAGAGTCTCCCTGCAGCCCACAGAACACCTGGAAAGATAGACTGGGAGGACAGGGGTGGGGTCTCTGAAGGACAGGAGAACTGTGAATTTTAGCAAATGAAGTTTTCAATTTGAAATGATTGAGTAATTGTAGAATCTGCATGTGTCCATCTTCAAGTGGCTACAGAAAGCATCCTCTCCCCTCAAATGAATAGGAACCTGACAATGAAATACCTGGAAAGAAGCACCTCATTTTCTGTGCCCGACTCTGCCCAAAGTGCCTACACTTAACTGCTTAGTTTATGTATAGGGCAAGAGCATGACATGATGATCAGCCTTTGACGTTTCCCAAAGTGCCCTTGCTGACAGAGAGTGGGCTCCTAAGTGACCAGTAAGACAGTTGGGAGTCAGGAGGCTTGAAGCTTGGATTCAGTGACAGGAATTTAAAACAGAGAGATGAAGAGAGACTGATGTAGGTAAACACTCAATAAGATATGAACATGCTAAAGAGAAGGAGAGGGATCAACATAGTTTAAAGATCATCTGTGCATATAGATGGAAGAGAAGTGAGATCACTGAGTCTTGAACAGAGCTGGAGATAGTTGTCTTTCTTTCTGTCTGTCTGTCTGCCTGCCTGTATGTATGTATGTATGTATGTATGTATGTATGTATTTCTGAATATGAGCTGTGATTTCTTGTGCCCAGACAAGACAAGCACACAATTTCCTCTCCTGAGCGTGGCTGACCTTGATTTGGACCCTGTGTCAGGATGACTTGTCCATAGAAAGATGGACACACATGAATATCAGCAAGAGTAGTCCTCCATCTGCATCCAAGAGCTGAGACTGTTCCACACCCTGTTGTGCACAGGTCCTGCCAGGTGAGACCTGTTCTCCCAGGAGTGTTTTCACTCCTGGGCTCAGAAGTGAGACAGCCACTTTCTCTCCAAAATTGTGTGGAGTGGGGCTGGCCAGGAGCACACAGGACATAAGATCAGTGGAACAGCTGGGACAGGGTCCTTCCAGTCCACTATCTGCACCCAGAGCTTGGGCTGATCCAGAGCCCTCTGTACACAAGTTCCCCCAGGAGAGAGATGGTCTCCCAGGAGTGCTGACACAGGCTTACAGACCCACAGGAGGGACAAGCTACAGCCAGAGACAACTAGAATATCTAACACCAGGGATAAGAAGATGGTAAAAGGCAAATGGGAGAATGTTACCAACAGAAACCAAGAATACTTGGCACCATCAGAACCCAGTTGGAGAACTGGGTTCTCCATAGCAAGTCCTGGATTCCTCAACACACCGTAAAAGCAAGATGTGGATTTAAAATCATATTTCATGATGCTGATAGAGGATTTTAAGAAGGACATAAATAACTCCCTTAAAGAAATACAGGAGAACACAGGTAAAGAGGTAGAAGACTTTAAAGAGGAAACACAAAAATCCCTTAAAGAATTACAGGAGAACATATCCAAACTGGTGAAGGAATTGAACAAAACCACCCAGGATCTGAAAATGGAAGTAGAAACAGTAAAGAAATCACAAAGGGAGATAACTCTGGAGATAGAAAACCTAGGAAAGAGATCAGGAACTATAGATTTGAGCATCACCAACAGAATACAAGAGATAGAAGAGAGAATCTCAGGCACAGAAGATACTATAGAAAGCATTAACACAACAATCACAGAAAATGCAAAATGTAAAAAAAAAAAAAAAAAAAAAAAATCCTAACTCAAAACATCCAGGAAATCTAGGACACAAAGAGAAGACCAAACCTGAGGATAATAGGTATAGAAGAGAGTGAAGATTCCCAACTTAAAGGGCCAGTAAATATCATCAACAAAATTATAGAAGAAATCTTCCCTAACCTAAAGAAAGAGATGTGCATCTACATACAAGAAGCCTAAAGAACGCCAAATAGATCACATCAGAAGAAATTTTTCCCACCACATAGTAATGAAAACACCAAATGCACAAAACAAAGAAAGACTATTAAAAGTAGTAAGGGAAAAAGGTCAAGTAAAATATGAAGGCAGACCTATTAGGATTGCACCAGGCTTCTCTCCAGAAACTATGAAAGCCAGAAGATCGTGGGCAGATGTCATACAGACACTAAGAGAACACAAATGCCATCCTAGGCTATAATACCCAGCAAAATTCTCAATAACCATAGATGGAGAAACCAAGATATCCCATGACAAAAACAAATTTACACAATATCTCTCCACAAATTCAGCCATTCAAAAGATAATAAATCGAAAACTCCAACAAAAGGAGGGAAATTACACCATAGAAAAAGCAAGAAAATAAACTTATTTAAAAAACAAACAAACACAAGTCCCTTCCAGTCGGTGCCAGCACTGACACACCTTGGGCGCTGAGTCTGCAGACACCCTCAAGGTCCACACAGGTCTCTCCACAGGATCTTAGGACCTCTGGTGAGTGGAACACAACTGCTGCTCCAATCCAATCGTGTGGGACCTGAGACAGCATTAATTAGGGAAGCAGAAAACCTGGCCTGACCAGGGTCACAAGTCCCTTCCAGTCAGCACCATCACTTGGGCACATTGGTCTCACAGTCTTTGGACACCCCCAAGGTCCCCAGGAATATCCACAGGATCTTAGGACCTCTGGTGAGTGGAACACAACTTCTGCCAGGAAGCAGGTTCGAACACCAGATATCTGGGCACCTTCACTGCAAGAGGAGAGCTTGCCTGCAGAGAGTACTCTGAACACTGAAACTCAGGAGAGATCTAGTCTCCCAGGTCTGCTGACAGAGGCTAACATAATCACCTGAGGAACAAGCTCTAACCGGAGACAACTATAACAACTAACTCCAGAGATTACCAGATGGAGAAAGGCAAACATAAGAATCTTACTAACAGAAACCAAGACCACTCACCATCATCAGAACCCAGCACTCCCAGCCCACTCAGTCCTGGGCACCCCAACACACCCAAAAAAAAATAGACCCGGATTTAAAAGCGTATCTCATGATGATGGTAGAGGACATCAAAAAGGACTTTAATAATTCACTTAAAGAAATACAGGAGAACACTGCTAAACAGGTAGAAGACCTTAAAGAGGAAGCACAAAAATCCCTTAAAGAATTTCAGGAAAAAATGACCAAACAGGTGATGGAATTGAATAAAATCATCCAAGACCTAGAAATGGAAGTAGACAGAATAAAAAAAAAAAAACCCAAAGTGAGACAACGCTGGAGATAGAAACCCTAGGAAAGAAATCTGGAACCATAGATGTGAGCATCAGCAACAGAATACAAGAATGGAAGAGAGAATCTCAGGTGCAGAAGATTCCATAGAGAACATCGGCACAACAATCGAAGAAAATACAAAATGCAAAAAGATCCTAACTCAAAACATCCAGGAAATCCAGGACACAATGAGAAGACCAAACCTATGGTTAATAGGAGTAGTTGAGAATGAAGATTTTCAACTTAAAGGACCAGCAAATATCTTCAACAAAATTATAGAAGAAAACTTCCCAAACATAAAGAAACACATGCCCATGAACATACAAGAAGCCTACAGAACTCCAAATAGACTGAACCAGAAAAGAAATTCCTCCCGACACATAATAATCAGAACACAAATGTACTAAATAAAGATAGAATATTAAAAGCAGTAAGGGAAAAAGGTCAAGTAACATAGAAAGGCAGGCCTTTCACCAGAGACTATGAAAGCCAGAAGATCCTGGACAGATGTAATACAGATACTAAGAGAACACAAGTGCCAGCCCAGGCTACTATACCCAGCCAAACTCTCAATTACCATAGGTGGAAAAACCAAAGTATTTCACAACAAAACCAAATTCACACATTATCTTTCCACTAATCCAGCCCTTCAAAGGATATTAACAGAAAAAAAAAGAAAAAAAAAAAAACAATACAAGGACGGAAAACATGCCCTAGAAAAAGCAAGAAAGTAATCCTTCAAGAAACCAAAAAGAAGACACCCACAAGAACAGAATGCCAACTCTAATAACAAAAATAATAAGAAGCAACAATTACTTTTCCTTAATATCTCTTAATATCAATGGACTCAATTCCCCAATAAAAAGACATAGACTAACAGACTGGCTACACAAACAGGACCCAACATTTTGCTGCTTACAGGAAACCCATCTCAGGGAAAAAGACAGACACTACCTCAGAGTGAAAGGCTGGAAAACTACCTTCCAAGCAAATGGTCTGAAAAAACAAGCTGGAGTAGCCATTCTAATATGGAATAAAATCGACTTCCAACCCAAAGTTATCAAAAAAGACAAGGAGGGACAATTCATACTCATCAGAGGTAAAATCATCCAAGAGGAACTCTCAATTCTGAATATCTATGCTCCAAATGCAAGGGCAGCCACATTCATTAAAGAAACTTTAGTAATAGTGGGAGACTTCAACACCCCACTTTCATCAATAGACAGATCATGGAAACAGAATCTAAACATAGACACAGTGAAACTAAAAGAAGTTATGAAAAAAATGGACTTAACAGATATCTACAGAACATTTTATCCTAAAACAAAAGGATATACCTTCTTCTCAGCACCTCATGGTACCTTCTCCAAAACTGACCATATAATTTGTCACAAAACAGGCCTCAACAGATATAAAAATATTAAAATTGTCCCATGCATCCTACCAGACCACCACGGACTAAGGCTGATCTTCAATAACAACATAAATAATGGAAAAGCAACATTCACGTGGAAACTGAACAACACTCTCCTCAATGATACCTTGGTCAAGGAAGGAATAAAGAAAGAAATTAAAGACTTTTTAGAGTTTAATAAAAATGAAGCCACAACATACCCAAACTTATGGGACACAATGAAAGCATTTCTAAGAGGGAAACTCATAGTAGCTCTGAGTGCCTCCAAAAAGAAACTAGAGAGAGCACACATTAGCAGCTTGACAACACACCTAAAAGCTCTAGAACAAAAGGAAGCAAATTCACCCAAGAGGAGAAAATGGCAGGAAATAATCAAACTCAGGGGCGAAATCAACCAAGTGGAAACAAGAACTATTCAAAGAATCAACCAAAGAGGAGCTGGTTCTTTGAGAAAATCGACAAGATAGATAAATCCTTAGCCAGACTCACTAGAGGGCACAGGGACAGCATCCTAATTAACAAAATCAGAAATGAAATGGGAGACATAACAACAGATCCTGAAAAAATCCAAAACACCATCAGATCCTTCTACAAAAGGCTATACTCAACAAAACTGGAAAACCTGGAAGAAATGGACAAATTTCTAGACAGATACCAGCTACCAAAGTTAAACCAGGATCAAGTTAAGGATCTAAACAGTCCCATATCCCCTAAAGAAATAGAAGCAGTCATTAATAGTCTCCCAACCAAAAAAACCCCAGGACCAGATGGTTTAGTGCAGAGTTCTATCAGACCTTCAAAGAAGATCTAATTCCAGTTCTTCACAAACTATTCCACAAAATAGAAGTAGAAGGTACTCTACCCAACTCATTCTATGAAGCCACAATTACTCTGATACCTAAACCACAGAAAGATCCAACAAAGATAGAGAACTTCAGACCAATTTCTCTTCTGAATATCGATGCAAAAATCCTCAATAAAATTCTCGCTAACCGAATCCAAGAACACATCAAAACAATCATCCATCCTGACCAAGTAGGTTTCATCGCAGGGATACAGGGATGGTTTAATATACAGAAATCCATCAACGTAATCCATTATATAAACAAACTCAAAAACAAAACCACATGATCATCTCATTAGATGCGGAGAAAGCATTTGACCAAATCCAACAGCCATTCATGATAAAAGTCTTGGAAAGATCAGGAATTCAAGGCCAATCCCTAACCATGATAAAAGCAATCTACAGGAAACTAGTAGCCAACATCAATGTAAATGGTGAGAAACTGGAAGCAATCCCACTAAAATCAGGGAGTAGACAAGGCTGCCCACTTTCTCCCTACCTATTCAACATTGTACTTGAAGTCCTAGCCAGAGCAATTCGGCAACAAAAGGAGATCAAGGGGATACAATTGGAAAGGAAGAAGTCAAAATATCATTTTTTACAGATGATATGATAGTATATATAAGTGACCCTAAAAATTCCACCAGAGAACTCCTAAACCTGATAAACAGCTTCAGTGAAGTAGCTGGATATAAAATTAACTCAAACAAGTCAATGGCCTTTCTGTACACAAAGAATAAACAGGCTGAGAAAGAAATTAGGGAAACAACACCCTTCTCAATAGTCACAAATAATATAAAAAACCTTGGCGTGACTCTAACTAAGGAAGTGAAAGATCTGTATGATAAGAACTTCAAGTCTCTGAAGAAAGAAATTAAAGATCTCAGAAGATGGAAAGATCTCCCATGCTCATGGATTGGCAGGATCAACATTGTAAAAATGGCTCTCTTGCCAAAAGCAATCTACAGATTCAATGCAATCCCAATCAAAATTCACTCGATTCTTCAACGAATTAGAAAGAACAGTCTGCAAATTCATCTGGAATAACAAAAAACCTAGGATAGCAAAAACTCTTCTCAAGGATAAAAGAACCTCTGGTGGAATCACCATGCCTGACCTAAAGCTTTACTACAGAGCAATTGTGATAAAAACTGCATTGTACTGGTATAAAGACAGACAAGTAGACCAATGGAATAGAATTGAAGACCCAGAAATGAACCCAGACACCTATGGTCACTTGATCTTTGACAAGGGAGTTGAAAGCATCCAGTGGAAGAAAGACAGCATTTTCAACAAATGGTGCTGGCACAACTGGTGGTCATCATGTAGAAGAATGTGAATTGATCCATTCCTATCTCCTTGTACTAAGGTCAAATCTAAGTGGATCAAGGAACTCCACATAAAACCAGAGACACTGAAAGTTATAGAGGAGAAAGTGGGGAAAAGCCTTGAAGAGATGGGCACAGGGGGACAATTCCTGAATAGAACAGCAATGGCTTGTGCTGTAAGATCGAGAATTGACAAATGGGACCTCATGAAACTGCAAAGCTTCTGTAAGGCAAAAGACACATCAATAAGACAAAAAGGCCACCAACAGATTGGGAAAGGATCTTTACCTATCCTAAATTAGATAGAGGACTAATATCCAATATTTATAAAGAACTCAAGAAGGTGGACTCCAGAAAATAAAATAACACCATTAAAAAATGGGGCTCAGAGCTAAACAAAGTATTCTCACCTGAGGAATACCAAATGGATAAGAAACACCTGAAAAATAGTTCAGCATCTTTAATCATCAGGGAAATGCAAATCAAAACAACGCTGAGATTCCTTTCATACCAGTCAGAATAGCTAAGATAAAAAATTCAGGTGACAGCAGATGCTGGCAAGGATGTGGAGAAAGAGGAACACTCCTCCATTGTTGGTGGGATTGCAAGCTTGTACAACCACTCTGGAAATCAGTCTGGCAGTTTCTCAGAAAATTGGACATGGTACTACCGGAGGATCCAGCAATACCTCTCCTGGGCATATATCCAGAAGATGTTCCAACCAGTAAAGAAGAAACATGCTCCACTATGTTCATAGGAGTCTTATTTATAATAGCCAGAAGCTGGAAAGAACCCAGATGCCCCTCGACAGAGAAATGGATACAGAAAATCTGGTACATTTACACAATGGAGTACTACTCAGCTATTAAAAAGAATGAAACTCAAGAAGAACGAAGACTAAAGTGTGGACACTTTGCCCCTTCTTAGAATTGGGAACAAAACATCCATGGAAGGAGTTACAGAGACAAAGTTTGGAGCTGAGACAAAAGGATGGACCTTCTAGAGGATGCCATATTCAAAGATCCATCCCATAATCAGCCTCCAAACGCTGACACCATTGCATACACTAACAAGATTTTGCTGAAAGGACCCTGATATAGTTGTCTCTTGTGAAACTATGTCGGGGCCTATCAAACACAGAAGTGGATGCTCACAATCAGCTATTGGATGGATCAAAGGACCCCCAATGGAGGAGCTAGAGAAAGTATCCAAGGAGCTAAAGGGATCTGCAACCCTATAGGTGGAACAACATTATGAACTAACCAGTACCCCGGAGCTCTTGACTCTAGCTGCATATGTATCAAAAGATGGCCTAGTCAGCCATCACTGGAAAGAGAGGCCCATTGGTCATGCAAACTTTATATGCCCCAGTACAGGGGAATGCCAGGGCCAAAAAGTGGGAGTGAGGGGCTAGGGGAGTCGGGGGGGAGGGTATGGGAGGACTTTTGGGATAGCGTTAAAAATGTAAATGAGGAAAATACCTAATAAAAAATATTTAAAAAGGAAAAAAAAAGAATGACAGAATGCAACAGAAAAAAAGAAAGAAGAAGATAGCCACAAAAAATATAATTTCACCTTTAACAACAAAAATAACAGGAAGCAACAATCTTTTTTCCTTAATATCTCTTAATATCAATGAATCAAAAGACATAGACTAACAAACTGTATATATACAACATTTTGCAACATACAGGAAACCTATCTCAGTGACAGAAACAGACACTAACTCAGATTAAAAGGCTGGAAAACAATTCTCCAGGCAAATTGTCTCCAGAAACAAGCTGGAGTAGCCATTCTAATATCAAATAAAATCAACTTCCAACCTAAAGTTATCAAAAAAGATAAGGAAGGACACTTTATACTCATCAAAGTAAAAGTCTACCAAGAAGAACTTTCTATTCTGAATTTCGATGCTCTGAATGCAAGGACATCCATATTTATAAAACAAACTTTACTAAAGCTCAAAGCACACATTGCACCTCACACAAAAATAGTGGAAGACTTCAACACCCCACTATCAGCACTGGACAGATCATGGAAACAGTAACTAAACAATGACACTGTAAAACTAACAGAAGTTATGAACCAAATGTATTTAACAGATATCTATAGAACATTTTATCCTAAAACAAAAGGATATACCTTCTTCTCAGCACCTCATGGTACCTTCTCCAAAATTGACCGTAATAATCAGTCACAAAACAGACCTCAACAGATACAAGAAGATTGAAATAATCAATGCATTCTATCAGATCACTGCAGCCTAAGCCTGGTCTTCAACAATAACATAAACAATAGAAAGCCCACATATACGTGGAAGCTGAACAATACTTTAATCAATGATAACTTGGTCAAGGAAGAAATAAAGAAAGAAGTTAAAGACTTTTTAGAGTTTAATGAAAATGAAGCTACAACCTACCCAAACTTATGGGACATAATGAAAAGACTACTAAGAGGAAAACTCATAGTTCTGAGTACCTCCAAAAAGAAACTGAAGACAGTATATACTAGCAGCTTGACAGCAAATCTGAAAGTGCTACAACAAAAATAAGCAAATTCACTCAAAAGGAGTAGACAGCAGTAAATAATCAATCTCATGGCTAAAATCAACCAAGTGGAAATGAAAAGAACTAAACAAAGAATCAGCCAAATGAGGAGCTGGTTCTTTGAGAAAATCGACAGGATAGATAAACACTTAACAAGACTAACTAGAGGCCACAGAGACAGTATCTTAATTAACAAAATAAGAAATGAAAAGGGAGACGAAACAGAAACTGAGGAAATTCAAAAAAAACATCAGATCCTACTACAAAAGCTGATACTCAACAAAACTGGAAAATCGGGATGAAATGAACAATTTTCTAGACATATATCGGGTAACAAAGTTAAATCAGTTTCAGATAAATGATATAAACAGTCCCATATCCCTTAAAGAAAGAGAAACAGTCATTAAGAGTCTTCAAAAAAATCAGAGGACCAGATGGTTAGTGCAGATTTCTATCAGACCCTCAAAGAAGACCCAATACAAATCCTCCTCAAACTATTCCATCAAATAAAAACAGAAGGTACTCTATCCAATTCTTTCTATGAAGCCACAATTTTCTGATACATAAAACACACAAAGGCCCAACAAAGGAAGAGAACTTCGGACCGATTTCTCTTATGAACATTAATGCAAAAATACTCAATAAAATTCTCACAAACTGAATCCAAGAACACATCAAAATGATCATCCATCATGATCAAGTAGGCTTCATCCCAGGAATTCAGGGATAGTTCAATATATGGAAATCTATCAACGTAAACCACTATATAAACAAACTCAAAGAAAAAAACAATATGATCATCTCATTAAATACTGAGAAAGCATTTGACAAAATCCAACACACCTTCATGATGGAAATATCAGAAATTCAAGGCCCATACCTAAACATAGTAAAAGCAATATATAGCAAACCAGTAGCCAACATCAAACTAAATGGAGAGAAACTTGAAGCAATCTCACTAAAATCAGGGACTACAGACAAGGCTGCCCACTTTCTCCCTACCTAGTCAATATAGTACTTGAAGTCCTACCCAGAGCAATTAGACAACAAAAGGAGATCAAAGAGATACAAATTGGAAAGGAAGAACTAAAAATATCACTATTTACAGATGATATGATAGTATATTAAAAATTCCACCAGAGAACTCCTAAACCTGGTAAACAATTTCAACAAAGTGGCTGGATATAAAATTAACTCGAACATATCAGTAGCCTTCTATACTCAAAGGATAAACTGGCTGAGAATTAAATTAGGGAAATGACACCCTTCACAATAAACACAAATAATATAAAATATCTTGTTGTGACTCTAGCCAAACAATTGAAAGATCTGTATGACAAGAACTTCAAGTCTCTGAAGAAAGAAATCAAAGAAGACCTCAGAAGATAGAAAACTCTCCCATGATCATGGATTGACAGGATTAATTTAGTAAAAATGGCCATCTTGTAGAAAGTAATCTACAGATTCAATACAATCCTTATCAAAATTCCAACACAATTCTTCATAGAGTTGGAAAGAGCAATTCTCAAATTCATTTGGAATAACAAAAGTTGCAGGATTGAAAAATGTTTCTCAACAATAAAAGAACTTGTGGGGGAATCACCATCCCTGACCTCAAGCTGTACTACAAAACAATAGCGATAAAAACTGAATGTTATTGGTACAGACACGGGCAGGTAAATTAATGGAATAGAATTGAAGGCCCAGAAATGAACCTACATACCTATAGTCACTGAATCTTTGACAAAGGAGCTAAAACCATCCCATGGAAAAAAGACAGCATTTTCAACAAATGGTGCTGACTCAACTGGCTGTTAGCATGTAGAAGAATGCAAATCGATCCATTCTTATTTCCTTGTACAAAGCTCAAGTCTAAGTGGATCAAGGACCTCCACATAAAAGAAGATATACTGGAACTAATAGAAGAGAACATGGGGAAGAGCCTCGAGCACATGGGCACAGGGGAAAATTTCCTGAACAGAACACCAATAGCCTGTGCTCTAAGATCAAGAATCGACAAATGGGACCTCATAAAACTGCAAAGCTTCTGTAAGGCAAACCACATTGTCAATAGGACAAAATGGCAACCAACAGATTGGGAAAAGTTCTTTACCAATCTTACATCTAATAGAGGGCTAATATTCAATATACATAAAGAACTCAAGAAGTCAGACTCCAGAGAACTAAGTAACCCTATTAAAAATGGGGAACAGAGCTAAACAGCGAATTCTCAACTGAGGAATACTGAATGGCTGAGAAACACCTAAAGAAATGTTCAACATCCTTAGTCATCAGGGAAATGCAAATAAAAAATGACCCTGAGACTCCACCTCACACCAGTCAGAATGGCTAAGGTCGAAAACTCAGGTGACAGCAGATCTGGTGAGGTTGTGGAGAAAGAAGAACACCCCTCCATTGCTGGTGGGAATGTAAGCTGGTATAATCACTCTGGAAATCAGTCTGGCGGTTTCTCAGAAAATTGGACATAGTACATGAGGACCCAGCTATAGCACTCCTGGGAATATACCCAGAAAGTGCTCCAACATGTAATAAGGACACATGTTCCCCTATGTTCATAACAGCCTTATTTATAATAGCCAGGTGCTGGAAAGAACACAGTATCCCTCAACAGAGGAATGGATACAGAAAATGCAGTACATTTGCACAATGGAGTACTACACAGCTATTAAAAACAGTGAATTTATTAAAGTCTTAGGCAAATGGTTGGAACTAGAAGATATCATCCTGAGTGAGGTAACCCAGTCACAAAAGAACACACATGCCATGCACTCACTGATTAGTGGATATTAGCCCAGGAGCTTGGAATATCCAAGATATAATTCACAAACCACATGAAACTCATGAAGAAGGAAGACCAAAGTGTGGATACTTAGATCCTTCTTAGAAGTGGGGAAAAAAACACCCATGGAAGGAGTTACAAAGTGTGGAGCAGAGACTGAAGGAAAGACCATCCAGAGACTGCCCCACCTGGGGATCCTTCCAGTATATAATCACCAAACCTGGACACTTTTGTGGATGCCAACAAGAAGCCTGTCATAGTTGTCTCTGGAGAGGCTCTAAGAGTGCCTGACAAATACAGAGGTGGACCCTTACATCCTACCATTGGACTGAGCACAGGGTTCCCAATGAAGGAGCTAAAGAAAGGAACAAGGAGCTGAGGGGGTTAGCAGCCTCATTGGAGGAACAAAAATATGAACTAACAAGTACCCCCAGAGCTCCCAGGGACTAAACCACCAACCTAATAATACACATGGTGGGACTATGGTTCCAGCTGCATATGTTGCATAGGATGGCCTAGTCGGTCATCCATAGGAGGAGAGGCCCTTGGTCCTGTAAAGGCTCTATGTCCCAGTGTAGGGGAATGCCAGGGCCAGGAAGTGGGTATGGGTGGGTTGGTGAGCCACAGGAGGTGGGAAGGGATAGGGGGTTTTTGGAGGGGAAACCAGGAAAGGGGACATTTGATATGCAAATAAAATAAATATCTAATATAAAAAACTTTAAAATTAATAAAGATTATAGTAATCTTAAAAAAAAAAGAATCATAGCAAGAACACAGGACAGGATATATACAAAGTGTGTTGTCCTTAGTACAAAGGAAGAACTGATGCCTCTAGCTTGAGCAGTAGTTGCACAAGGAAAGGAAGAGGTGAGCCATAGTGCAGAGACCCAGGTAATGTCACCTTTACCATGAAAGCTTTCATGGGGCTCTGTTTTCAATTATGCTCCAATTCCACCAGGACTTTTAAAAGGATGAGTTGCCTCTGATGGGAGTACTACAGTGTGATTTATCAACTTGTGCTCAGTATAAACCTGAAAGTTGGAACTTTCCATTTTTCACTTTATTGTACATTACCAAATCTTATTCAATAATCATTTACAATTTTTAATGAATTCTGGATAAAAGCTTAGTCATTAAAATCCCTGAGGATATAGTCTGTGCAATTTATTTTGAAACTAAAACATCTCTTTCTTCAGAGTTTAAAAGAACTTATACTACTGCATTTTCAATAGTGAAACTTGTAAAGACTGTACTTGAGCTAGATTTGTGTGGTGTGGCCTGCAATTCCAGGATGTGCTAGATAGGAGCAGGAGGATTGGCTGTTCAAAGCAAGCATCAGATATAGAATGAGTTAACGGTATTCTAGGATACATGAGACACTAACTCAACATGCACATGTGTGCATACACACACACAACACACACACACACACACACACACACACACACACACACACACACACACACACCAGAAACATTCTTAAGTCCTCAGTTGAGTTCAGCTATGCCATAAATACCGTATCTTATGAAACGAAATGTTTGTGTCGGTCCCAAAGGTTACCTAAATCAGTTAATAAAAGGTTATTAAAATTCCTCAAATGTCTGAGGAAAAAAAGAAAGACACGAAAAGAGTCTGGATACTAAAAAGTCATAAAATTGTAGGGGAAGGAGCTGATACTAAAATCTGGTTCCCTAGTTGTTTCTTGATTTTGTCAATAAAGAAACTAATTGCTGGGTATAGGGGGAAAAAAAGGTGGAATTTCTGGATCACAGGAGGAAGAGAAGGGGACTCAGGGAGGATTGCAGATTCTAACCAGGCTGTGGAACAGATATGAAGTGGTAGACATGTAGGTTTCTCTGGGCATCTATAGTATGTAGTCTCCCCACCACCTTAGGCCAAGGACGATGGAAAAAGTTACTGTTAAGATTAGGATAGGGAATTCTTCGCCCAGCCATTATCTGGTCAGTTTTAAAATATTAAGTCTCTAGTGTTCTCCTTCCTCGGGGCTAAAGGGAGCAGGAGAAGAGAGCAGGCAGTCAGGCGTTATCTGGTATCGCCAAACAACAGCCCCCTAAACCGCCATCAACAAGGAAAGTGAAATATGCAACAGCTACTCTAATGTACAGAGATGCTTGTTTCCCTTTTAATTCAGACAAAAGCTGAAGTTTAAGATGGCCTCAAACTTGCCAAGCAGCCAAGGATGACTTGTATGTTCTGACCCTCTGTCCTACACTTCCTAGATGCATTATAGGCACACACTGTCAGCCCAGGTTTAACGTGGTGCTGGGAATCAAATCCAGGGCTTTGTGCATGGGAGAAAAGCTCTCTGCCCAGTGAGGTTCATCCCAGGCCCCAGATGTTTTGTTTGTGCGTGTGTACGTGTGTGTGTGTGGGAGGGGGGGTGTGGGTGTGTGTGGGTGGGTGGGTGTGTGTGGGTGGGTGGGTGTGTGTGCGTGTGTGTGCGAGTGTTCGTGTGTGCGTGTGTGTGCATTTATCATGAAATACTTAACTGACGAAGCTGGAACAAATCATGAGGCTGATGCTTGATGGAAATAGAATTTAAAACAAATTCATACACAAAAAAATTCAGAACAGTTCCAGAGTCCATCCTTTTTAACACCTTCCCTCAGCACAAAAGTTAAATTCCACAAAATTACATTCTACACAGCAAATAGATATGTTATTTCAATGATGATACAGTGTGCCATTTGTGACATTTTTAAACTAATGT
Organism: Mus musculus; assembly: GCF_000001635.26. Taxonomy (NCBI): domain Eukaryota; kingdom Metazoa; phylum Chordata; class Mammalia; order Rodentia; family Muridae; genus Mus; species Mus musculus. The sequence continues at coordinate 20,175,618 of NC_000084.6, forward strand.
AATACATGGAGTTTTTTTCAAAATTTTATTGATTCTTTTTTCATTTCACATCATGCAACCCAATTCCACTCATCTCCTCATCTCCTCTATCTTCCCACTGCTCTAGAAACCTTCCCACCAAAAAATTAAAATTAAAATTAAAAATTAAAGGAGCATAGAAAACATCTTGTCATGGAAGCTGCAATATGTCACAGTGTGTCTCACACTATACCCTTTTGTCAACAGTTCTTTGGTGGCAAATGTTCATTATAAAGACTCATTAGTCTAGTTTGAGGCCTCTGGCTTCTGCTACACTATCAATACTGGAACTTCACTGGAACTCCTCTCAGAGATCCTATTGTTGCCCAGGGTTATGGAGATACTGCGGCATTGGATCAGCAGGATGGCCCTTTCACAGGCTCCCACAGTTCATAGATGAGATAGATATGCGGGTGGGCCAACTCAGAGCCCTGGATCTGGGTCTGGGTGATGCTTTTATATACCCTTCATTCTTTCCAATATCATATGCTGCTGTTATTAAATGTATTTAAGAATTGCAGTCAATTGTGGAAATGTGTTCAGCATCTTCTTGCTATTAAAATACGAAAAATAGTCATTCTTGGAATAAGTTTCATTATTATTCTGCCTCTGGTGATCCTTACTGTAACCTCTTTAGAGAATTTCATGTGACCTTTGCACTCTCCATTTGTAGCAACTAAGCAAGTAGGTCACCTCCATGGAAAACTTCTGACAGAGCAAACCTTGAAAATGGCAAAAGTTGACTGTAAAAGATGAACATTCACAGAGGTGTTCTTGTCTACCATTTATGCATACCAATGTCCTCCATGCCCCTGATTTAAGAATGTCCAAAATATGTCCACCATCACTTTCAACTTGAACCTTAAATTAAATACACTCAGGAATATGCTTGCCCTTAAATGGCTTACCTCTGTGAATAGGCATAAGCTGCCCCTGTAAAATCCATATGCTTCATCCATTCATGGAGAATCTTAGAAATAGTTCCAGTCTGTCTGCTTCATGGAATAAGTCTTTCTCCATTCTTATTTCCTTGCCATGCTTTGTCAAAGACCAGATTTGACATCCAGGGTAAACTGAGGTGGAGTGTAAAGTTGGCATTTGCCTGGGGCTTGTGAGGCTGATCCCTGGAGGGCTGATGATTCCTTTGGGGTTTGCAAAATGCCATTGAAAACATTCTTTGGGGCCCACAAAAGGTCGTTGAAAAGGAAAAGGAAAGAAAGAAAAAGAAAGCAGAGAAAGACTCTCACACATACACAAACACACTGGATGGATGGGTGAAGCAAGACAAGCTCCAACAACTTCACACATAGATACATACATACCAATATATACATACACACTGTTGTGATCATAAAAAGATAAAGGAATATTAATATATGCCCCATGGGGGTGCAGTGATGCATGGGGGAAGGGAGTGCCTGGGAGGGCCCATGCCAAGGCACCCCCTTCCTCTGAGGAACCAGCCACACAAAGGTATAGTATAGAATAGAGTTTATTTAGGGCATGGGGAGGGGAGCTAAGAGGGTTGTAGAGGCAGAGAAAGGCAGAGAGAAGGAGAGAGTAGAGAAGTAGAGGCTGGCCATAATCATGTGGAGAGAGAGAGGAAGGGAATGGGGAGAGAGGGGGCAAGGGAGCAAGAAAGTAAGAGGACAAGAGAGGCAAGAGGGGGCAAGCAACCCCTTTTATAGTGGGCCAGGCCTACCTGTCTGCTGCCAAGTAACTGTGTGGGTGGAGTCCAATCAGAGTACCAATACATACATACATACATACATACATACATACATACATACATCATACATACATACATACATACATACATACATAAATACATACATACATACATACATACATACATACATACATACATACATACATTCACACATTGGACGGATGGAACAAAGATTCAACCAACTTTACATATATACACATTCATACATATTTGGTCAATGGAGCAAACTCCAATGAGAAGACTCCAACAACTTTTTGTTGTTGTTCTCATAGCATATATATCCCAGCAAAACCTTTCAAGCAATTTAAAGTTACAATGTGATTACATTCTATTTTTTCTACTGAACAATTATGAAAAAGCAATATGTTCCCCAATACCTTTACATCAAGAAAATTATGCATTACATGTTAAAAAAATAGTTGTCAAGAGCCCACATTCATTTGTAACTAAACAACTTGTTATAGATTAACAAAGTATGAACCAGCAAGGTAGTTTCCTCAGTCAGTTTCTTTTACTGGCAAAGTAATGTTTGCAGTTACAAAAAAAGGATCAATTATTTTATTATTTATCTTAAAAATAATCTTATAAAAAAACAAGGCACTTCTATCCATCAATGTGCTGACTGGTGTCCAAATCTATGAGTTCTAATGCCCTTTGTTGTTGTTGTTGTTGTTGTTGTTGTTGTTGTTGTTGTTGTTGTTGTTGTTCTTCTTCTTCTTCTTCTTCTTCTTCTTCTTCTTCTTCTTCTTCCTCTTCCTCTTCTTCTTCCTCTTCTTCTTCCTCTTCTTCTTCCTCTTCTTCTTCCTCTTCTTCTTCCTCTTCTTGGAGACTTTTAATGACTGTTTCTATTTCTTTAGGGGTTATGGAACTCTTTAGATGGTTTATCTGATCTTGATTTGACTTTGGTACTTGGTATCTGTATAGAATATTGTCTATTTCATCGAGATATTCCAGTTTTGTTGAATATAAGCTTTTGAAATAGCATATGATGATTTTTTTCTATTTTCTCAGTTTCTGTTGTTATATCCCCCCTTTTCTTTCTGATTTTGTTAACTTGGATACTGTCTTGGATGTTAACTTGGATACTGTCTTGGATACTGTCTCTGTGCCCTCTGGTTAGTCTGGCTAAGTGTTTATCTATCTTGTTGATTTACTCAAGTAACCAACTCCTGGTTTTGTTGATTCTTTGTATAGATCTTTTTGTTTCTACTTGGTAGATTTTAGCCCTGAATTGGATTATTTCCTGCCATCTACTCCTCTTGGGTGTGTTTGCTTCTCTTTGTTCTAGAGCTTTCAGGTGTGCTGTTATGCTACTAGTATATGCTCTTTCCATCTTCTAATTGGAGAAATTCAGAGCTATGAGTTTTCCTCTCGAGACTGCTTTCATTGTGTCCCATAAGTTTGAATATATTGTGCCTTCATTTTCATTAAATTCTAAAAAGTCTTTAATTTCTTTCTTTATTTATCCTTTGACCAGGTTACCATTAATTAGAGCATTGTTTAGCTTCCATGTGTATGTGGGATTTCTGTTGTTTTTGTTGCTATTGAAGCCCAGTCTCTGTCTGTGGTGATCTGATAGGGTGCATGGGCTTATTTCAATCTTCTTGTATCTGTTGAGGTCTGTTTTGTGACTGATTATATGGTCAATTTTGGAGAAGGTACTATGAGGTGCTGAGAAAAAGATATATTCTTTTGTTTTAGGATGAAATGTCCTATAGATATCTGTTAATTCTATTTGGTTCATAACTTCTGTTAGTTTCATTGTGTCTCTGTTTAGTGTCTCTGTTTCCATGATCTGTCCATTGCTGAAAGTGAAGTGTTGAATTTTCCCACTATTATTGTGTGAGGTGAGATGTGTGCTTTGAGCTTTAGTAACGTTTCTTTTATCAACATGGGTGCCCTTGTATTTGGAGCATAGATGTTCAGAATTGAGAATTCCTCAAAGTCTTGGTAGACTTTTCCTTTGATGAGTATGAAGTGTCCTTCCTTATCTTTTTTATAACTTTTAGTTGAAAGTTGATGTTATTCAATATTAGAATGACTACTCCAGCTTGTTTCTTGTTTTCTAGCCTTTTACTCTGAGGTAGTGTCTGTCTCTGTCACTGAGGTATGTTTCCTGTATGCAACAAAATGCTGGGTTCTGTTTACATACCCAATCTGTTAGTCTTTGCCTTTTTGTTGGGGAATTGTGTTCAATGATGTTAAAAGATATTAAGAAATGGTGATTACTGCTTCCTGTTATTTTTGTTGTTACAGGTGGAATTACATTTGTGTGCCTATCTTCTTTTGGGTTTGCTGAAAGATTACTTTCTTGTTTTTTCTAGGGTGTATTCTTCCTCCTTGTGATGGAGTTTTCCATCCATTATCCTTTGTAGGGCTGGATTTGTGGAAACATATTGTATAAATTTTTTTTTCTTACATAATATCTTGGTTTCTCCATCTATGATAATAATTCATAGTTTTGTTGGGTATAGTAGCCTGGGCTGTCATTTGTGTTTGTTTAGGGTCTGTATGATATCTGTCCAGGATCTTCTAGCTTTCAAAGTCTCTTTTGAGAAGTTTGGTATAATTCTGATAGGTCTGTCTTCATATTTTATTTGACCTTTTTCCCTTACTGCTTTTAATATTCTTTCTTTGTTTTGGGCATTTGGTGTTTTGATTATTATGTGATGGGGGTAATTTCTTTTCTGGTCCAAACTATTTGGAGTTCTGTAGGCTTCTTGTATGTTCATGGGTATCTCTTTCTTTAGGTTAGGTAAGTTTTCTTCTATAATTTTGTTGAAGATATTCACTGGCCCTTTAAGTTGGGAATCTTTATTCTCTTCTATACCTATTATCCTTAGGTTTGTCTTCTCATTGTGTCCTGGATTTCCTGGATATTTTGGGTTAAGAGCTTTTTGCATTTTGCATTTTCTTTCATTGTTGTATCAGTGTTTTCTATGGTATTGTCTGCACCTGAGATTTTGTCTTTTATTTCTTGTATTCTGTTGGTGATGCTTGCTTCTATGACTCCTGATCTCTTTCCTAGGTTTTCTATCTCCAGGGTTGTCTCCCTTTGTGATTTCTTTATTGTTTCTATTTCCATTTTTAGATCCTGGATGGTTTTGTTCAATTCCTTAACCTGTTTTGTTTTGTTTACCTGTAATTTTTTAAGGGATTTTGTGTTTCCTTTTGAAGGGCTTCTGTTTACCTGTATTCTCATGTATATCTTTAAGGGAGTTATTTATGTCGTTCTTAAAGTCCTCAATCATCATCATGAGGTGTGATTTTACATCAGAGTCTTGCTTTTTTTGGTGTGTTGGGGTATCCAGGGCTTACTGTGGTGGGAGAACTGGGTTCTGATGATGCCAAGTAGCCTTGGTTTCTGTTGCTTGTGTTCTTGCCTTTGCCTCTCACCATCTGGTTATCTCTAGTGTTAGCTGGTCTTGCTGTCTCTGACTGTGACTTGTCCATCCTGCAAGCCTATGTGTCAGCACTCCTGGGAGACCAGTTCTCTCTGGGAGGAATTTGGGTTTGGAGAACTGTGGCACAGGGTCAGCTCTAGGCCCAGATGGAAACTGGAAGGATCCTGTACCAGGCTGCTCCTCAGTTCCTTTGTTCTGCGGGCTCCAGGAGAGTCCCTAGGAGCAGAAGTGGTGGTCCTACCTGTGCTCACAGTTTTGTCCACACTCCTGGGAGACCAGTTCTCTCCCGGTAGTATTTGGGTATGGAGAGCTGTGGCACAGGGTCAGTTCCAGGCACAGATGGAAACCAGAAGGATCCTGTCTCAGGCTGCTCCTCAGTTCCTGTGTCCTGAAGGTTCTGGGCAGGTCCCTTTTGGACCAGGAATTTGAGCAAAAGTGATGGTCTTACCTGTGATTTCCAGTGTGTTAGCACTCCTGGGAGACCTGTTATATCCTGGTGGTATCTGAATATGGAGAGTTATGACACAGGGTCTGCTCAAGGCACAGATCGCTTTCTTCATTATTTTAGCATAGAACATAAGGTATTTTAGCATTGTAATTTTTAATTAAATTTTTATTTTAATACTTTATTGCATATTTTGTTTATTATTTAATACTTCACCAATAATTTTTAGGAGTGAACTCTACAATCATGCTGTGACTCGGTGTCATCTAATAATGACTCTTGGGTTTATAATCCTTTTATTACCTCTGTTAGTTCAGTAGCGTGTTAGCATAAATAGTCGGAATGTGACCAGTGCCTGAGTGCCTAAGCAATGAAGCATCTGTGCATAATATGAATGATAGCTACAGAGAGACCACAAAAGAAATAACACATCACATTCCGAACTGGCAAGGACACTTAAAACAATATATTTGTCACTGTGCAATAAAATTATTTCATGGCATTACATTCTAGCAACTGTTCTAAGTGTCATTGAAGGGATAAGCAGTCAGTGGTTAGGTTCATTAGTGTTCCTGGTGCTGATGCCTACAGCTGCAATGGAGATTGGGAAATCCTCAGCTGTGTAGTGTTCCCACGCCTCCTTCTTAAAGTTTCTTGCATGAGGACTCCATCTTTAGATGCCTCCCACCCAGGGGTCTTTATACCATATTTTAGAAGAATATACACAAAAATTTTATTTTCTCTTTTCTATATGTTCAAAAAATTCTATTTTGATAACAGAAGCTCAAGTTAATGTCAATATTAACTCTATATTAATTTTCTAAAAGCAAACTTTCCCATATTAGAATTTTCTACTCTCTAATCATTTAGGATGGATTATATTTAAGTTTAATTCCCTAGAAACACATATAAAAGTACTCATTTTTTATCTATCAATCTATCTGTCTGTCTATAGTGTGTGTGTGTGCCTATGTGAGTTCATGTATACTGTATGCAGAAGCCTATGGAAATCATAAGAGAACATCAGATCCCCTGGAACTAAAATTACAAATGGTTGTGAGCCACCATGTGTGTGTTGGGAAACAGAACCCAGGTCTTCTGCAAGAGCAGCAAATGTTCCTAACTGAACTGCTGAGCCATCTTTCCAGACCCCATATAAATTGCTCATCTCTTAAAGACTTATAGATCAGGAGACTAAACAGTAGCTGTGCATAGAAGAAGCAAATACAAAAAAGTGACTCCAGTTTAGAACACTTGCTGAAGATCCCCAAACTTATCTCTTTATGTTTTGTCATCAAGTCTAGGAGTTAGGAGTGTGCATAAGTTTCAAATTAATCTCTGAATGCTATAATTTGTATGTAAAATGTGCCCCATGGGCTCATGGGTCAGAAGCACTGAGCCCCAGCTGGAGCTACTGTAGAAATTGTGGAACCTTACAGGAAGGGATGGACCCTGGAGGGCAGGCACTGGGCTCCATCCTGGGGCCTTCCTGGAGGAGGTGGATCCTAGAGGGTAGGATCACCAGGAACACTGACCTCCATCATCCTTCCTACTTATTATCCCATCACTTCTTTCAGTGATACAGCATTTCAATGACATCTTAAAAACAGCTGCCACATACCACCACTGCTATAGCTCCAACTCAAATAGGCGGTCAAAAGAAATCCTTTACCCCGAAGTTTCTTTGACAGACATTTGGTTAGTGATGAAAAAAGTAGTTTAATGAATGCGGGAATTTAATGGAAGTAGGGATCCTGAAGTACTCTTACATATGGTGTGGACTGAAGACTAGACTGCTGAGGTCCACTGTGGGTGTAGAGAATGGACTAAGACCTTAGATGCAAAGCACTAAACTGATCACATCACAGGATTCACCTCTTCAGTCCTCACAGTGACCACATGAATTTGATGTAACAAGTGTAGTATCAGATACCTGGCTACATTAGTAATACACTTGAAGTCATTTAGTGAGTAGATGACAAAATCTCATTTTAACTCAGAAAAGTTCTTCCTACATCTTCCTTTAACTGCATCTATTCTTAACTCATGGTTTAATTTGGAGTAAAGATAAGCCAGGTACTCTAAGGAGAGGAATCTAATCAGTTAGCATTTGGTATACATCTTCAGTTGCATACATTATTATTTGTTCAGAGAAATAAGAGATGTTTATGTCTCATTTTCTACAAACAGACATATGCTGAGGATGTTCAGACCCTATGTTGCACCAGCTGAACAAAACTGTGTGTCTGCTTTCCCACTTTTAAACTCAAACTACTTTGAAGGAGGTAGGCCTGCACAAGTCCTTCGTTTCATATAGTGAAAATCCTATCTTTTCCCCAAAACTTAAGAGTATTTTCAATCATATTCTTTTTAATTGTCATTCACATTGCAATTACATTCATCTTGTAAGCATGAGAATGTCAATGAAGTTGAATTTGAAGATACAGAGGGTTTTTTTTTATCAACATAAGCTAGAAATGATTTCTGTATTGTATTGTACTGTACTGTACTGTACTGTACTGTATTGTATTGTATTGTATTGTATTGTATTGCATTGCATTGCATTGCGTTGTATTGTGTATGCTGTGTTGTGTTGGCTACTTATTGTTTCTGTGATAAACACCATGGCCAAAAGCAAGTAAAGGAAGAAAGAGTTTATTTTGCTCACATTTCCAAAGTGAGCATCCATAATGGGGGCTGGGAAATGGCAGCAGATGGCTCAAGCAAGAAGTAGAGAGGGTAAATAGGAAGTGAAGTGTGGCATGAACAGTCAAAGCCTGATCTTAGAGACATACTTCCTCCATCAAGGGTCTCCCAATAAAGGTTCACAACCTTCCTAAAAGCATCAACTACTGGTGACCAAGTATTCAAACATACATGTTTAGACAGGACACTTCTCATTCAAATTGCTCTGAGCAGAACTTTACTGTTTAAAGATGTGTCACTCCTCTTCACATTGTTAAAATCAATTAAGCTCAAATTTTTGGAATCTAGCTTTACCATCCTTTCTTTCCCGCTTTCCTTTCTTCCACCTGGGGCCTTCCTTAACTGGACATAAACACAAGTACAAGTACAGTTACAGATTAAATATGAGCTGCCACACACAGGCTCATGATTTGAGTGTTCATTCTCACACTGGTAGTATTATTTCAGGAGATGGGACAAAGCTAAAACAAGAAGTTCACTAAAGGCAAAGATTTTGAATGTTGTACCTAGTGCCTGCTACACACTCTCTTCTTCCTCTTCAGTCACAATATGGATATAGCCTTCTCCTAATCTTTTAGCTCATAGTTTTCTACCTCCATGAATGGAATAGCTACAATCCCTTCTTTGCAACAGTAAACAAAAATTGTTGAAAACTCTGAGCCAAACTGAATCTTTTTTCTCCCATATTTTCTGTATCAAGTAGCTTTCTCACAGCAATATGAAAATTACAAACACAGAAAATTAATCCTAGGAGTCATGTGGTCACAGAAACTTAGAACCACACGTGATGGGGTCATTGCTGTAACTGTACCTGGTCACGAGATTCTTAGGTCATTGCTTTGTGAGAAAAATGTAGAAGAGGTTGGAATTGCAGTGTAAACAGGCATGTATGGTGATAGTTCAGGAAGGGAAGACAGTGCTCATAAAGTCTCAGGTGAAACCAATCATGTTATATTCTGGCAAAGAACCTGGCTGTGTTTCACTCATGTACTGAAAACACATATGCAGCTGAATTCAAAAACAACAAGTTAATCTGCTTGATAAAGTAAATTTTAAATAAGATAACATGTAGGCTATGGCATGGTTATTGCTGCCTGTGTTTAGCCAGATTTACAGTAAGAATCTATTTCAAAAAGTAGAGCAGAAATTTGTGGGGGACATTGAGTTTAATGAAGAAAAGAGTGCCAACACATTGAAAATTGTGGACAAGAAAACCGCAGATGAAGAATCCATAACTGCTAAAAAGTTAGTACTGTTAAATAGAAGCATCATTAAATACACTTTGAATTGGCATTGTAGCAAGGATTCCCCACCCATCATAGATACCAGAGTATGAATTAAAAACACATTTGAAAGTCTTCCATTTGTAAACACAATGTGACAGAAATACTCTCTTGAACAAGAACCACCCATCAAAGGATCCTCTCCTGACCCTTTGTTGGCCCTAGACTCAGCTTACAAGGTACTTAGAAGACTACTCCATCTATGTTCCAAATCTTCCAAGCTACTTACTTCTCAAGCTAGTAGCAGAACCTGACATCATCTAGAAGGTACTAGTTTTTCAAGCTTGCAGAATTCAAGCATTACAGAGTGATGGATGTTTCCACCCAAATGTCTAAGGAGTGCTTATAGGGACAGGTGTGTATCTCACCACACATTTTCTGCATGGAGTGCCTAACAATCTGCAGTCTGCATTTGCAGAAATGAAGCCTAAGTTACTATGGAGACACTGAGCTGGAGATGCCAGCAACACGAGGCATAAGCTGACAAAATCTTCAGAAAATGCTCGTTGTTAATCTCAATGAGAGGGCATGTGTGGCAACATAGCCACAGGGGTGTGATTGATCAAGCCCACTGGAGTCTGTCTAATCACATTACATGCCCTGGATGTTAGATATATGGGCACAGTACTTAGTGTTTGTCCTAATGGCTTTAGGCCTTCTTTGGTGTTAGGATTTATTCATCCCTTGTGATTCTATGATCCCTCCCTTTTGGAGCTGGAATGCTTACTCTGTGATATATTTGAAGTATGTAACTTTCTTTGTAATATCCCAGAGCTCATAGTTGACAGTTTGTATTAGATCTCAGATTGACCTTTCAAACTGTGTTGGTGGGGCACTCTTGGCATTAAACTTTGAGGCCAATGGTAGAGGGTTAAGGTTTGACTCTGAAATGTTCCCCACAGGCTTGTGTTGTCAATGCTTCCTCTGCAAGAGATAACACTACTTGGGAGACTGTGAAGCCCTTAAGAGCTAGGAACTCACTTATAGGGACAAATACCTGGATGCAGGCTTTTTTAGATTCTACACAGCTTCTAGGCCTCTGCTTCCTGGTTCTCTGTGTGAACAGTTCTACCTTGTGCTCCCATGGCCACAGCATTCTATTCCAACTCTGAAATTGCACCACAATTGTCCAAGCCAGGTCATTTGGTCATGGTGATACCAAACTAACTACACCAGCCATGGTGTCTCAGATTGCTTCCCTCCCCCTTCTGACTTACAATTGACTACCCCTCTTCCTTTTCCTCAAAATAGCTTCTCTTGGGGGGACTAGTCTGTTAGACTTAGCAAAAAATAACTCTTAATAATAAGGATGGAGATAACTATAATAAAAATGTTAAAAGACATACACAAGGGGCATTGTTCTAATTCTCGGCCAGATCCAAATTTTGAATGTGTTCATTATTGTTTCATCTATTGTTAACTAGAAGTTTCTCTGTTTTGTAGTTTCTTCATCTATATGACATGGGCAGAACTACAACTCCAGTTTCTTGTGACAACTACATGGGATAATATTTTTATGAGGTGCAGTGCCTGGATATAATAGATAAGATATCAGATGTTATTCATCATTCTACCTGAATCTGACCATATACAAAAACAGTAAAGATATTTTTTCTACTCACTAACCCCAAATTAGTAGTATTTTAATAGGAAATGTTGAAATCTTCATTGGACCACACAGATCATTCTACTATAGACTTTATGTCTCAAAAAGAATAGACATTTATAAAGCCTGTGTCATTAACAGAAAAGTAGAATAGTCACACACCAAATCCAACCTCAGACCCATTTCATTGCAAAAGAAAAACTGGGCTTTTGTTTGGTTTTGGTTTTGTTTCTTTTATGTAGTCAATAATTTAGTAAACAACTGTGTGGCTGGAAACATTCTTTCTCAAGGATGATAAGGATGATTTCTTGCTACAGATGAAAAAAAATAAAATAAATAAATAAAATAAAATACATGAGCTGTTAGAACTTGAAGGATAGCTGCCAATAAAGTGTTTAATGCACAAGTATGAGAACATGAGTTTCATCTCTAGGATATGTATAAAAAGCTGTGCTAGCCTATCAGTCCAGGTGCATTGCTGAGCTCCAGGTTTAGTGAGAGATGCTGTCTCAAAAAAATGTAAAACAGTGAACTCTGGCTGCCACATGCATGAACACATACATGAATCATGAACCCTCATACCCATACATGCATGCAGAGAGAGAGAGAGAGAGAGAGAGAGAGAGAGAGAGAAGAAAAGAGAGAGAAAAGAAAAAGAGAGAACACAATGTATGAAGACTCATAGAGGAAGCTTCCCACACTATTCTGCCTATCATTGTGTAAACCAGGTGTCTTCAAATCAGATCAAACAATTAATTATTAACAAGTTGTTTGTTGTTTGTTAAGACAGAGGTCTTGCTGTTTGGGAAGTCTGGTTTTTAATTCCTGGTCTCAAGTGATCCTCCTGTTTCTTCCTATGTAGTTGGGGTTACAGGTAAGCACACCACTGAACCAGGCCATAATTTTATAATCTTTAAAAGAACATTTTCAACTCTCCTGTTAAAATCCAGGAAGAAGCTGCATGAAAGACACAGAATCTCTGCCCAGCCCAGGCAAGGATCCTAGAAAATCAAAGTTAAAAAAAAAAAAAAAATTGTTTTAAAAGAGTTCCTTTTTTTTTTTTTTTTGTTTTTTTTTTTTCCAGCTAAATTTCACTTAATAAAAATTAAAATAAGCTAGGAATCAAGCACACATTGACCTTTGGGCTTTGGAAGCACAGTTGTTCATGGCGTGTGTGTACTCATACGTGTGTAGTCTCTAAACTGGGATTCATTGAGTAATGTTTTATCGTGATTTTCCCACAGTAATACATGGCATATTTCCAACTTATCTCCATCCACTCACGGTTTTAAAACACCACCTATAAGGCACATTGGAATGTGAATGTGCCCTTGGAACGGGCTGTTGGATGAAAAACAAAGCCTTGTTCATTCTTTGCCTTTAAACAGTCTTTAAGGATGATGGCAATTAGAAGTCGTCCCATGCACTTCATTTCCAAGCATCATTTTCGTAAAATTCTGTACAGGAACGGGGCGATGTCTCTTTAAAAGTCTCTACCAAGCAGCCAGCAAACAGGCTCAGCAACTTCCCTGGGTGGAATCTCCTGTGACTGAATAATCAGCCTGGGGCAATGAAACCGTCCAGCACCTCCACCTCTGCAGATCTTTGATCTGCCCGAGACTGCAGGAGTCACAGAAGAAGCCTGTTTCCCACAGCAGCAGAAGACAGAGAAGCAAAAGGAAATCCTTCCGCCACAGGACTGCGCAGACTCACTCAAGCTGGGCTCTGCCGCGGCGAATTCAGAGAGCCACTAATGAGCCCTCTGTCCCACAGCCTGGTGGTGTCTCACTCTGGTTGGTGGGCAGTTCCTTTTCCAGTTTCCCAAGCCCCACCTCCACAAAGCTGAAATTAGGTGACTCATGTGTATTTTAATACCATTAAAGTCTTGCTGACAACATGGTATTTTTTACCTACCTGGTATTAACGAGTGTACTCCAGGTTCCCAAAAGATTCTGGGCCTTGTTTAAGGACCTAGAAATAAAAACTCGTTATGTGTTCCAATCCCCCTCTCACCCCTTCTTTATGGTGGCCCTTAGGAAGTCAGTAAATTCTGTGACAAAAGACGTTCTAGGGTGTGGACTTGGGAGACACACCCAGTGATACCATCTAAAGAGCTGCTGGCTTTCTAACTGGCTGGTCAGAGGAGCTACAATGATGTCTTTGGGAACAGTCAAAGGTGGATGAATTTGAGAGAGGGCGCTGATATGCTGTGTAATACACTTGACTCTACCAAAGTATGTATGCCAGACTTCTGTGTCACTGCTGACTGTCTTCATGACGCAGGAGTAACCCATTTAGGGGAGTAGTTTCTGTGTGATGTGCTGTTGTATTTTCTTAGATAATAAATTCCTTGAGGCAAGAAGAGCAATACTGCATTTTTTATTGATTATAACACTTAATGAGGTGCCTGGCATATTGCCAGTCAATTGATAAGCTCTGAATGGGTGGATTTAAATAGATGATGACTTGGGAATAAGCAACACTGGAATTGGAGTCTCGGGGACACCTATATTTCGATTCTGATTAGTTTACTAGCATAGTGGGTCTTTATATGTAGTGAAGTGACTAAAGGCGCTGTCTGAAGGTAATTGCAGTCATCCCTCATATCTTTAGGGTATAATGGTATTTCTACTCTCAGGAAGTGAGCTTATGGGTGGGAGATGGGACAAGAGAAAATATAGGGATTTAGGTAAGTCAAAAATAATGTTGATTTCAGGCTGTGGTAATCTTTACACAGAGAAGGCAGCAGGGGTAAAAGCCAAAGCTAACTCCTCTTCTAGAATGTCTTCATGTGCTTCTGATTTCTCCTTTGTCTCAAATAGAATTCAACCACCCTCGTTGAAACAAAAGTGTGATGATCAGAATCAACCATGGCACATTTCAAATCTTAAACATTCTACAGAAGTGCAGCTCAAACAGCTGTACATAAACAGCCCTGCAAGCTCTGTTTTCACAAAAGTTCCTGGGGAAAGGCTGGCACCTGCTCAGGGCCATATGGAGAATGACACATACACATAATTTAAATTTTATTTCTAAGTTTGAGACTCTGTAAGCAATCTCTTTCAAACACTGCTCAAAGGTTTCCACATTTTCTTATTATTCAGACAGTATGGCCACAGACAGAGATGACTTCTGGAAAACTTGCTGTTACTAACTTGAATTCGTCTACAAGCTCAAGGCTCTGAGTCCAGCGACAAGCTTTCCATTTGAAGTTGGAACTAAGTTTGGTCTGTGGTTTCAAAGGGGTGTAGATACAGCAGACAGATTGTCACGGGTACCCAGACAAGACACAAGCTGACTTCCTATTTAAAGCTGACACAAAGAGTGTGGTCATGAACTGGAGACGGGGTCATTTGTTTTCCTTGTACACAGCCTGGGAAGGGCAGGGCAGGGGAACAGAGAGAGCAGAGCTGGCTTTCACAAGAGGGACAGGGCTGTGTCATCCAGCCGTGGGCAGAAGCAGCTGAGGTAAGATGGCCAGCTCAGTGGTCAGGCATAGCTATAGCATCCTTGGCATTAAGGCTTGGGTGGTTTGCTCCAGAGGATTGGTCATGTCAGGCAAGTGATTTTCTTATGAAAGAAAGCACTCACAGGATGATTCTAAAAGGAACAGCTAATTCAAATTCATCTTTAATATCCTCCCTTGCCATGTATCTATTCATCTCTATTTTTTCTTAACTTTTGAGAAAGAAGCTGTACTTTAAGAGGTTTAAGGGATAATAAAGAAAGCCAAGTAAAACTGGTCTCCGTGTGTGGAAAAGAATGCAGTCTGAAGATGCAGGTTTGAGATTTGTCACTCCTGAATCTTTATTAATTCAATTTGTCCCTGTAATAGGAGTGGGATAGAATGGGAATGGAGTCAGGGTACAGATACTGTGACTAACATACAGAATTTTTGTAAGGATGGAAGAAGAAATGGTTAGGAAATGAAAAATAATCCCTGGGATACAAGGGCCTGTGCAGTCAAGCACCTCAGCTGCTCCTGGCCTTTCTCTGCATGTTGTACTTGGCTCAGCGCTGACCTAATAATAGCTTCATGTGAGTGCAGTGCCTTGCTTTCTCAGATAGCCGCTGCAGCAGAAAGGTGGCAAGGGAGTGAGCAAACCAAGCTTCCCAGAAATGTGATCCCGGGAGAGAGAGACTGTGTCTTGGGGTCTTGCTGATTCTGGTTGAATCTGGCTGAGGCACAGGTGCTGATAGACCGGCTTGGAACGCTGTTCCTCAGAACAACACCCTGGAGAGTTTGCCTAGCACAGCAACTCTGTGGGCAGGAACCAGGCTGCAGCAGCAGCTAAAGGAGGGTGGAGGCAGGAAGTAGACATTTAAGTATCAGCCATCTGGAAAGAGAGTCTTAAGAGCGATGGAAAGGGAGTCCACCTGTGTCTGGTATGCTTTTGATTTCTTAGACAAGTCTCCTGTCTAGAGTGATTTCTTAAATTTCTTCTTTAAGAACCTTTTCACTGGAAAGGAAATTCCTGTGCCTCAGATTGCCCAGTGGCTGGACAGGTAATATCAGTCTTTGCTGCCAACATGAACACACACACTTCCTTTCAAAACTCCTTCTTGCCTGATCAAGCCCAGCACTTTCTACAGGTTTTAGAATGTGTCCAAGAATGTTTCAGCTGCTAACAGAAAAGAAATTCTTAGAGTGAGATGAACCATAGGAAGGACCTGGACAAACAAAAGAACTTACCTGTAGCAAGGGTTCTAAACGAGATGTGTCAAGCCGGGCGTGGTGGCACACACCTTTAATCCCAGCACTCGGGAGGCAGAGGCAGGCGGATTTCTGAGTTCGAGGCCAGCCTGGTCTACAAAGTGAGTTCCAGGACAGCCAGGGCTATACAAAGAAACCCTGTCTCAAAAACCAAAGAGAAAGAGAGAGAGAGAGAGAGAGAGAGAGAGAGAGAGAGAGAGAGAGAGAGAGAGAGAGAGAGAGAGAGGTGTCATTATAGATCCAGAAATCAACTTCTTATCTTGATCAATATATGTTCTTAAAAGGCAATCAGAAAGTGTTTGAACAAGAAGAAAGATTTTATTTTTACCTTAATACAAAATGTATTTGTTGCAAGAGAAAAATTTAAAACATAGGGAGCCAGATAAGGGAATCAGTGACATTTAATTGCCACACTCATGAACGTGAACCATGACCCACAGTACATTCTCTAGGAAGAGACATTTTCTGAGTCTAACATGAACTGGCTTTGACTTAGCAGTCTGGTACATGCATACATGCACAGGATGCAAGGATTGTTATTAGAGTTACTAGATGGAAATGTTTGTCAACCTAGCTCAGAAGAATCATAATTTTAAAATCTTTAGTTCACTTATTTGAATTTTCCCTTCTTAGTAAACTTCTGGCTTTATGTATGACAGATTGATGAAATCATAATGTCTTATGTATTTGAAAACATTAAAATGGGCTGGGTGTGGTAGTACATGCCTTTAGTTCCCAAACTCTGGAAGCAGAAAGTACGTGGATCTCTGTGAGTTTGAAGCCAGCCTGGTCTACATAATAATTTCAAGATAGCCAGAGATACATAATAAAGAGACGCTCAGGAAGAAGGAGGAGGAAGAGAAGGAGGAGGAATTGGAGAGGAATTGGAGGAGGAGAAGGGGAGAGAAAGAGGGGGAGAGGGAGAGAGAGAGAGAGAGTAAAATGGCTGAAGAGGGCATGAGAATCAAAGAATTGTGAGGATTAGGGTCCTTGTTCACACTTTAGAAACTAAGCAGCATTCTCAAGGTGGTTGCACCTAAAAATCCCACAAGGCTAGTGCTTTCCATGGGTGTAGCTTCTTTGTTCCTTGAGAATATTCTACTTCCATTGCTACCTAATTTTTGTCCCAGTTTGTTAAAGTCCATCTTATGTTGAAAATTATTTTTATTTCCATTTTTTAATTTATTTTGACAATCCCCTCATTTCCTTACTCTGTTTTAACTTATAGTTCAGCTGTTAGGTAGAATGACTTAAATATTCCACTTCTACCTTAAATATTCCACTTCCAAACATACTTGGAATTCAAAACTTTTGTCTCAAAATGAGGATTTCACTGCTGCTGTCCATGCAAAGAACATCTCCCACCTTGCTCTGTGCATTCCAGGGGCTGCAGTAGAAAAACAAAATGGCTGCACCATGGATGGAAAAGGAAAGTTTCAAACTGCCAAGGCTCTCTCTCAGAAAAGCGGAGAGAAGCAAGATGTGGGGAAATCTCCAGGTTATAAGGACAGTGGGTTATAAGGATCTGGGAAAAGGGAAGCTTGCGAGTACTTGTGTATAGGCCTGAGGGAGCCTGAGGTCTTGCATGGTCCTTGATATGCTGGTAGGTGCCACAGGTTAATTGGACAGCATTATGACCCTTTCACCAGAGGCAATGCAAAAGTTCCTTTTGGCAGATGGGACCAGGCTTCACAAATTCCTTAGGAGTGCTGGCTTTTATTTAACTGCCAAAGATATTACTATAGTCAAATTTGAGCTGGGCCTAGACTCAATTTTGGATGAGTCAGTGGGCCTAACCTTTTTTAGAGACTGGGATATGCTTTGGACCTGCCTGACACTTTGTATCTTCACTCTTTCTTATAGAGTGCCTTGTGGCCCAGTTCCCTGTGAGTGAACACTGACAGGAAGCAGTGCTTCGGTGTGTTAGCCACAATTACCCTATATTAGACTTGAACCATGGAGCACTGTCCAGACATAGGAAGCTTAGAAAATTGAGTGACCAAAAGAGAAGGCAGAGTTTTGCTAACAGTGAGTCTACTCAGGAGAAAGAAAACAGAAAGGGAAGGGAAGATAGCAACCCTCATTGAGAAGATTATTCAGATAGGGCAAATGTAGCTGATGGTTCCTCTCACAGCAGCATTCCTTTGTTGGTGCCTACTGTCCTTCCCAAAACAGGAAGTAAGAGATCCTGGCCATGAAAGCCAGAGGCAATGCTAGAGGAATTAGGGGAGAGGTGCTTATTAGCCTAGCAATTTAGCTGAGAACATTTCTCTTCAGAGGTCCAGACATTACAAGAAAGCTGGAGAACTTGCCTGGCAACCCCAGAAAGAAATGGAAAACAAACAGAAAACCTGAACAGTTATGTGAACAAAAAATAGATTAAATTCCACAGAAACTACAAATCTTTTCATTTGTCAACAATAATTAGAATTTGCTATCCACTGAGATCTTAACATTTCTTAGTGGGGAAAAAAAACAAAACCAAACAAACAATCAAACAAAGAAACAAAACACCTTTTTGATCCTTTACAACTAAAGTAGGAAAAAAGGCAGAATAAGGGGCTAGAGAGATAGCTCACTCAGCGACATGCTTGCTGTGTCTAAGAACCTGAATTTGATGCCCAGAAATTACATAAAACAGCCTGATATTAATATGGCTACCACATATAATCCCATCGCATGAGAAGCCTAGATATAAATGAGGCTCATTGGCCAGCCACCCTAGTTTACAGGCAAGCCTCCAGGCAAGTGAGACACTCTCCAAACCAAGGTGGTCAGTTGTTACAAACCACAGATTGACCTCTGGCCTCCTTCCAGATGGATGCACAAGTATGCAAACATAAAAAAGAAAGGGGGAAAGAAGGAAAGGAAGGAGGAGAGGGAGGACAGAGTGGGAGGGGGAAGGGAGAGAGTTAAAAAGAGAAAGAGATTTGAGATGTATAAAAGTAGTCAGAGAAGTGAGCACAGATTCTCAAGAAGCTGTTTGTAATTGATAGTTGCTGTGAGAGAGAAATCAGATTCTTTCAATGGAGTGACACTTCCTATATAACCACACTCTAGGGTAGGATGCTCAGAGTAGTTAGCCAATACAAATCAGAGTTCCCATTTTTGATGGGTTGTTAATATTTAAAGGAGAGAAAGAACATGAAGTTGGGTGGTTACAGAGGTGAGAGGAACTGGAGGAGGGAAAATAATATGATCAAAATATATTCTATGAAATTCTCAAAGAATAAATAAGCATTTTTTAAGAAAGAAATAGTCCATGAAACTAATTACCCCAATAAAGTCTTGAACTCCCAGAGAGAGATGCCATGGTATCCTTGACAACGTACTTAGTCATTCCTCCATTGGGATAACTAACCCAATTGTAAATCATTTATCCACCATTAAGAAAAGTCAACTGGAGAACACACCTCACAGCTCATTTTGTTTGTTTCCTCTAAGAAATTAGTCCTTAAAGCAAACACTCCTCTTAGGAAAATAGGACCCCAAGTCAGAGCTGCTACCAGCATGTGAGTATTAGAAGTGCCTCACTCATCAACTTTTAATGGCTTGGCCCCACCTTTTCAAAGACATCTGCAACACACAACATAAATTTAAGTTGCTGTGTCAGCAGAGAAAATGGGATTTCATGGGTGTGGAGGCAGTTCCACTGTGTAGGTAAGAAATGACCTCATCTGTCAGAGACAGCCTCTGACAGATGTGCTCTAAGAAGCCCAGCATTGTCAACTGCCTTCTTACCATTTCCTTCATCATGAATAGCAGACATAGTAAACATCACAGCAGATCCACTGTACTAAAAGGTGCAACACATTCTATGACCCTTTCTAGAGATTGTGTTATAAAGGTGATAGATATCACTAAGTCCTGCTTCTGCTTAATCTTGTTAAATACATTTTTTCATAATGGCATGAGGAGCAAAGGAGGCATCTCACAACTATTGCCATAATCTACTCAGTTCTTAAACAGAGACATTTGACAGACACCTGCTGAGGACAGCATGTGTACTTCAATGGTAAGTGATCAGGTTCTCTATTCCTCGGCAAGTTGGCAGATACATGGCAAATAAACAACTTCCCTTAAAATACTGTCCAAGGAGGTGGTCCTTCCATAACCACCTGTGTACTGGTTCCTGCAGTGTATTAAACAAAATTATCCTTTTTGTTTTCAAAGAAAGGGTCAAACATCTGAAAGTATGTAAATTTTTTACACACTTGCTTATTGTACATACAAATGTGTATGTTTATGCAAATGTGAGCATGGGTCACGGAATATGTATGGAGGTCAGAGGTCATTGTGCAAGACTGTCCTTGCCTTCTACAGTGAAGTTTCTGGGAATCCTGCTCAGGATGACAGCCACCTTTCCCACTGAGCCCCAGATATGCAGTTTCTTAAAAATGCTTTGTGTTTGTATTATTTCTTTTTCAAGATATAGCACCTAAAAGACAAGAACTACACTAACACTGAAAATAATAATCATTTTGGTAATAAACACCAATGCATATAATATCATGTTTCAGCTTTAGCTTTTTTCCTCTGATGTTAAGAGAGACCACTTGGAAATTTTGTTTGTTTGTTGTTTGTTTTAAACAAAGCTATCGCACCACACAGTTTTTGACTCTGAAGCTAGCACTTGTACATGTATCTAGGGGTTCCTCTCTCTCTCTCTCTCTCTCTCTCTCTCTCTCTCTCTCTCTCTGTGTGTGTGTGTGTGTGTGTGTGTGTGTGTGTGTGTTTGTGTGTGTGTGTGTGTGTGTGTGTGTGTCTATAGAGGGATGTTATGATGTTAAAAATGAGATTCTGTTTCCCAAAAATGAATAGCTGAAACTGAACCAGCTGCATTAGCCATAGGATCTCCAGAGAAGAAAATGGAAAGAAATGTATTAAAAAGAATCCAATCAGGTCCTTCTGCAGGCGGTCACGTGCTAGGATTTACAGGATGAGTCACCAAACTGGAGATCCAAGGAGCTGGGGTACAATTAGACTCAGAATTCTGGAATGAGCTGATAGTGTAACATCAGTAAGAATATTTAGAGACTGGAGACCTAAAAAGAACTGTTTGAGTTTGGAAAGAATCCATCCAAGAGCAAAACCAAAAACGAACCCCAATATTCTAATTGAAAGTCGGACAGGAGGGGAGTTCTTGTTATGTGTGGAGTGTCAGACTCTCGTTCTATCCCCATCTGCAACTAAATAAGGTTTCCCCATATGTGGGGACTCAATCTTTCAATTCACGGATAACCTCATCCAGAAAAAAAGCCCTTTCTCATTCACACAAAACAGCATTTACCAAATATTTGGGCGCTCCATAGCCAAGTCAACAAACTCTCTGGTATCACCAACTTTAAGCTGATTCCTTATTAACCTTTAACCATTACATGACATCACTTAGTGATGATTCCAGGCATGTGCTAAGATAACAGCAACACTTTCAATGTTGCCTTCCATCATTTCTGGTGGGGTGAAATTTGTTTCCACTCCTGCTGATCATAATATTGGTAGCATTTGCAGAGTTAAATTTGATCAGTTTTGATTTGGGGTGGTGGTGGTGGTGGTGGTGATGGTGGTGGTGGTGGTGGTGGTGGTGGTGGTGGTGGTGGTGATGGTGGTGATGGTGGTGGTGGTGATGGTGGTGATGGTGGTGGTGGTGGTGGTGGTGGTGGTGGTGGTGGTGATGGTGGTGGTGGTGGTGGTGATGGTGGTGATGGTGGTGATGGTGGTGATGGTGGTGGTGGTGGTGGTGGTGGTGGTGGTGGTGGTGGTGATGGTGGTGGTGATGGTGGTGGTGATGGTGTATGTGTGTTTTCCGCTGATGATCTTATGCTTTGTAGTAAAATGAGTGTATTGGTACTGGCATGGTGGTTCTAGGAAAACACAAAGTAAACAAGAGAAGATCGTGTTGTTTATTTTAAGAATAAAGTTGAAGTTCAATTTTCTACTTGAGCATGAAATAAAAACAGTTCAATGAGAAAAAAATTACTTAAAAACAATTTCTTCCATCTCTTCCAGTTAAAGTCAGAGTTTGTTATTATAATATAAATGAGAATATTTACAAAAAGAGTCTGGATCTAACACAAAGATGTTTAAAAATAATAGAACCCAGGCAGGGTGTAAATTCTTTCCATGAGCCTAAGGGTAATTAATCAAAACTAAAATTGTGTATAAATAGATGATTCTATAGTTGGGAAATCTCTGCTGAAATATGATTCATTTGTTGTTGGTATCTGATAGGAAATTTAAGAAGCTTATAGTTAAGTTAAATTCTTGAAGAATAAAGAATATTGGTGTAGTGGTAAAGAATTGGTAAAGAATATTGGTATAGATGGCTTAGTGGATGGAGATGTTTGCTGACAAGATTGGCAACCTGATCTTTATCCCCAGAGGCCATATGATGGAAGGAGAGAAACAACTCTTGCAAGTTGTCCTTTGACCTGCAAACATGTACATGTCATATGTACACCATAATAAATAGACACATACACAAGCATACAAAGAGTAAACAAATATATAAATAGAAAAATTATCATTTATAGTCAGACCTTTAGTCTGTTTCATATGTATGTGCATGTGTATGTGCATGTATATGCACATACCTATATGTATAAAGGCATGTGTGTGCACATGTGTCTGAAGGCATGTGGGGGAAGCATATGTGTATGTGAAGGCATGTATGTATATGTGTGTAAAGGCATATATGTGCATGTGTGTATGTGAAGATATGTCTGTGCATGTGTGTGTATGAAGACGTGTGTGTGTGTGTGTGTGTGTGTGTGTGTGACGACATGTACGTGTACATGTGTATGAAGGCAAATATGTACCAAAGCACATGGGTAGAGGTAAGAGGATGGCTTTTAGGAGTCTCTTCTTTCCTCACACCATGGGCTGTGGGGTTGAACTCGGAGTGTCAGACTGCACAGCAAGTGCCTTTATCCACTGTGGAAGTAGGTGGATCTCTGTGAGGTCAAGGCCAGCCTGACCTATGGAGTGAGTTCTAGGACAGCTAGGGTTACACAGTGAAATGTCTCAAAAAAAAATGATATCCAATATAAAGCCATAAAATTCTGTAACAGAGTAAAGAACAAAAAACTGCCTATTTAACATAAAAAAAGCAAAGTTTTAAAAATGTCGAGAGTGACTTTAAGTTACACAGAAGGATGTGAAAGCTAATTACAGTACTAAAGGCAACTTTAAGATTATAAGTTTCCTAGTTCATATACTGGTTGTCCATCTCAGCCATTTGGCTGAATGAGACATCTAGTTAGGTTATTTGGAACTATTTGTTCAAGAGCCAGAGTTATTCACACTCCTGTAAATCTAGAGATTTGAATCCGAACATACTGATTGTGGATTCCTTTTCTCTTCCAAAGACACAATTGAACAATTTTGTATAATGCTCAAGAAAAACTGTTTCAACAAGCATTTGGAACAAAGAATCCACACTCCAGAAAGCTGGCACACCAGCATAGAAGATTGTCTCTTTTTTTGCATATTTGTGTGTTGGTGAGTGTGCTACATACTAGCACACATGTAAGGTTCAGGCGACATTTTAAAAAGTTGTAAGTATACTTAAGCGACCCCAAAAATTCCACTAGACAACTCCTAAACCTGATACACAACTTCAGGAAGGTGGCTGGATATAAAATTAAGTCAAACAAATCAGTAGCCTTCATCTACTCAAAGTATAAACAGGCTGAAACACCCTTCACAATAGTCACAAAAAATATAAAATACCTTGATGTGACTCTAAACAAGCAAGTAAAAGATCTGCATGACAAGAACTTCAAGTCTCTGAAGAAAATTGGACATAGTACCTGAGGACCCAGCAATACCACTCCTGGGAATATACCAAAAGGTGCTCCAACATGTAATAAGGACACATGCTCCATTATGTTCATAGCAGCCTTATTTATAATAGCCAGAAGCTGGAAAGAACCCAGATGTCCTTCAATAGAAGAATGGACACAGAGAATGTGGTACATTTATACAACAGAGAACTACTTAGCTATTAAAAAGAATGAATTTATGAAATTCTTAGGCAAATGGATGGAACTAGAAAATATCATCTGGAGCGAGATAACCCAATCACAAAAGAACACACATGCTATGCACTCACTGATAAGTAGATATAAGCCTAGAAGCTCAGACTAATACCCAAGATACAATTAAACAGACCACATGAAGCTCAAGAAAAAACAAGACCAAAGTGTGGGTCCTTCTTAGAAGGTGGAACAAAATACTCACAGAAAGACATACAGAGACAAAGTGTAGAGCAGAGACTGAAGGAAAGGCCATCCAGAGACTGCCCCACTCATCCCATATACAGTCACCAAATGCAGACACTATTGTGGATGCCAAGAAGTTCATGCTGGCAGGAGCCTGATATAGATGTCTCCTGAGAGGCTCTGCCAGAGCCTGACAAATACAGAGGCAGATGCTCGTAGCCAACCATTGGACTGAGCACAGGGTCCCCAATGGAAGAGTTAGAGAAAAGGCTGAAGGAGCTGACGGAGTTTGCAACCCTTATAGGAAGAACAACAATATCAAACAAACACCTCCCCGCCAGAGCTCCCAGGGACTAAACCACCAACTAAGGTATACATGGAAGGACCTTGGCTCCAGCTGGATATGTAGCAGAGGATGGCATTGTTGGGCATCAGTTGGAGGACAGACCCTTGATACTGTGAAAGCTTGATGCCCCAGTGTAGGGGAATGCTAGGGCGGGTAGGTGAGAGTGGGTGGGTAGAGGAACACCCTAGCAGAAGCAGGGGGAAGGGAATGGGATAGGAGGTTTCCAGGGGTGAAACCGGAGAAAGGGATGACATTTGAAATATAGATAAAGAAAATATCAAAAAATAAGGAAGAAGAAGAAGGAGGAGGAGGAGGGGGAGGAGGAGGAGGAGGAGGAGGAGGAGGAGGAGGAAGAAGAAGAAGAAGAAGAAGAAGAAGAAGAAGAAAAAGAAGAAAAAGAAAAAGAAAAAGAAAAAGAAGAAGAAGAATTTGTTGCCTTCTTCCAGGCCAATTCCAGGGGTCAAACTCCGGTCATCAGGCTTGAAAGCAGGTGCCTTTACTGGCTGAACCATTTTACTGGCCCTAGAACATTTTCTAAATATTAGTTTTAAAATTTATTTGTAGACCTATTTTAAAAGTCCCAGAAAGAGATTTACTCATGTCTAATTTTGATTTGGTCATGTTTGGAAATGTGTCAAACAGCTCACCCACCTTAAGTCACAGCATCAGAGGTTTGTTTCTCAGTGTTTTCTGGCTATTGTTAAACAACAAATAGATCATTAACAGACACAGAAAGGTCATCAGAGATCTTAGTCTAGGATTTGAAAATTATTTCAAAGAATGCCTGGAGAGTTTTGATAGGATATGTTGTCTGGGTATGTTTGTTTATGAATCTAACCAGTTCCTGTAAGATGACTAAGTATTGAATATCTTTTAAACATTTCTTTTAATAGTGTCATGGTATTATTTATTTACATTATCTTACTTTTAAATGAATTTATTTTTATTTGTTGTAGCACTAGAAATCAAACCCAAGACCTTGCATATACTATTTATTCTAGAAGTATATTTTTCTCTTAGAGCCCATTCCAGCTGCCTATTTGAAATCTTAGAATTCTGTGGCAGTCAGGAACAAGTGAATTTCTGTGCAGTTGAGGCTAAATTCTTTAGACATAATTAAAGCAAACCAGAGCAATTGTGACAATGTCTTTATACTAGTTTCAATTATAATCATAAAGGAAAGAACTAGTAAGAGATGATACAAGAATACTCTGTAGCATGACCTCCATGACTGCCACACACATAGACTCACATGACTCACATGACTCACATGACTCACACACATAGAGCACATTTTAAATATAAATGCATCAATGTACTTGGAAAAGATAAACATGCTTGTGTTCAAAAATAGATTCTGAATAAGTAGTTACTGTGGAGTAAAGCCTTCACTCTATTTTGGAGAAGGATAAAAATACTAAAACACACACACGCACATTAAAATGTAGTCATATGAGTTGTGTCTCTAAACGCATGAGTGTGGGAGGGAACCTGGCTGGTTGCTTAGGTGAGGACAGTAGAGTGGAGTCTCCACCTAAGCTCAAACTAACTCTTGTCAAAGGTGAAGCCAAAGTCACTGGGGAAGCTGGAGAAAGCAAACGGGCTTTTCCAGTCAGGAACTGACCCTGCACTTCCCAGACTCTTAACTAGATCAGTATGTCAACAGCAACAGCACAGGATCCTAAGTCCATGAAGCCATGAACGCATGCATGATTGTCTGAAGGTTTGTCAGCCACCTCAAAACTCAAGAGAGAAGGTGAGAGAGAGAAAGGACAAGGGAGAAAGAAGAAATATACCAACATTTGAGCTCAAAAAGGTTTTTGGGTTTTTTTTTAGCTCAAAAGTTAAAATGTCAGAACAAGCAAGCTTACGTGACAGTGATAAAGTTAATAAATGATATGAACAATCAAAGACAAATTAATGTAGGTCAAATGACTATGAAAGAGAAATCTGAAAATTATTTTAAGAATATAGTTAAATACAGAGGTAAAAGAAAAAACTCTTAGTAAAGAAAGAAATCACAAAACCAGACAAGGCAAAAACAGAGGTATATATACTCAATTCAAAATTGGTTTACAGATAAAAATTGAAAACTCAGTAGAGGATTTAGTGTCTATATTGAGTATGAAGAAAGAGACCATCAAATTAAAATATAAAATCACACTTCAATCACACTTCTACTTGTTGAAATACAATAGGGTATAATGTTCTATACATGACAGAACAGCTAAGAACCAAGAATACCACTACAAAATCCATAATTTTGTAAATTTCTGGAGTAGGTATTATCTAAGAATTTTTCATAAATTTTTCATAATTGAAGGAATCTATGAATTCTCAGACTACTATTGCTGAATTGAATTATAAAATATAAATATGCATATTAATTTCTGTTTTCTAACTTGTTTTTACAGATTGTTTCAAGGCACAAGAAAGGACTATGTGAAATTTTAATGTTATATTTGAAGCTATATGGAGACAGTATTGAGAATTTCATAGTCATTAAATGTCATATTGTATTCAAAGCAGTGCCTAAAATTGATGGCTTTGGGGTAAAAAATTCTAAACTATTACTTAGTCCAATGTAGTAGCAAGCAAAAGTCTCAGTATTTCAGTTTTTAATCTTTTCTATATAATCGATCCATCTCATAATTATAATAGCATGGACAAAGGATTCCTCTGCTGTGAACTCACTCCAAGTACATTTAAAATTTGGATTGCCTTGTATTATTTCAGATAATTATTGCAGGTAATTAATTTGCTGTGTTTTAAGGATATTTCTCCAAAGTTGAGTATTGTCTTAGTCAGGGTTTCTATTCCTGCACAAACATCATGACCAAGAAGCAGTTGGGGCGGAAAGGGTTTATTCAGCTTACACTTCCATACTGCTGTTCATCACCAAGGAAGTCAGGAATGGAACTCAAGCAGGTCAGGAAGCAGGAACTGATGCAGAGGCCATGGAGGGATGTTCATTACTAGCTTGCTTCCCCTGGCTTGCTCAGCCTGCTCTCTTATAGAACCAAGACTACCAGCCCAGGGATGGTCCCACCCACAAGGTGCCTTTCCCCCTTGATCACTAATTGAGAAAATGCCTTACAGTTGGATCTCATGGAGGCATTTCCTCAACTGAAGCTCCTTTCTCTGTGATAACTCCAGCTGTGTCAAGTTGACACAAAACTAGCCAGTACAAGTATAAATCTGAAAGTCCAAATAAAAGTAGATATAGTCATAAGTATTACTTTTGAAGAAAAATTATTACTTTGACCCTAGTGCTCTCCGTGAATCATCAATACTACAACCATTTTGTTTGTCTCTCTTCATCAAACTCAACTTCCTTTAACAAAAAGAACCACTAATTATGTTAATTGACTATAGAATATTTGTAATTTTCCTATATTATAGCAAGAGAAAGAATACTAGAATTTATATAAATATGGGCATTGGGACTTTTTTATTTAAGCTTAAAATTTTGTCAACAAAATACAATTAGTGTGGTATACTGCCTAGCAAAAATTATACTGTGAAAATAACAAAAAAAAATGTTTAGTCATTATTGAAGATTTAGGCAATATTTGTAAGAATAAAATCATATTTTTAGATGATATGGTAATGAATACTGACAGTCTCATGTTCTCATATTTAACTATATTTAATTACCCTGTGACAGATGGTTATATGAAACATACTTATTTTGTCCTGCCCTTTGAAAAAAGTAATTTTCATCATAATTATCCCGTCCCGTGGGATTCAGTTATTCGTGGGTAATTCCTGTAAGGAAATGGGATTGGAAGAAAAAAGAGAATTGGATGACCAAGTAGAGTATACCTATCAAGGTCTCCGTCTATTAGGCTGAGATGCCTGGTTTTAAAGCATGCATCTCGGGGGAATAGGGAGGGGTCGAGGGGTAAATTTAACAAAGAACAAAGAAGTGGGCATCTGCTGACATGAGGGCCGAAGTCAGGCTCCAGGCGGTGGGCATTCTGCATCTGATCTCTGGAACATAGATCCTCCTTAACAGCCTTGAGGTGTCATGCCGGATTCAGCGTGTAACTCATGCCCTTGGAAGTCATGAAAGTCAGGAAAAGATAGGGAAGAGGGGACTATAATTCAGCTCTTACAGCCTCGGGTGCCAGGAAGGGAACAGAGAGGAGGGAGTGACAACTGGCTCTTAGCACAAGGCCGTTTGGCCCCTCAGGATGGGAGATTGTAAGAAGCTAGCTTTCTCACTGTATCGTCTCTGACACATAATAACAAAAACACATTACTTCAATTTTTTTACTTGAATTTTATATTTAAAACTTAAGTTAAAATAAAGCTGGAAGTAAAAATGAATTAGTCCTCAAAGTAAGCTTAACTAGGAAGATGGTTATTCAAAAAATAGAGTTGCTCAGATGTCCATCAGAAGACCATAAGACTAAAGAGATTCCTAACAATAGGAAGTAGGTCTATTATTCAAGGCCAGGAGGACCACTAGGAAACAAAGGTGTTTCCAATACCCATTGGAAGATAAATCAAAGATGACTTATGATCTGCCTAGTGGGTTGTACAGCCAAGAAGAAAGGAGTATTCCTACAGAATTCTGGGAGCTAAGAAAACAGGAGACATAACCTAACTCCCCCTCCCTCCCTCTCTTCCTCACCTCCCTCTCTCCCTTCTTTCCTCCCTACTTCTCTCCCATATTCCTCAATTCCTCTCATTGATTATATTACTCCAGAATCCAGAGAGCAGGGAAGTATAAATGTAGTTGTTATGATGAGAGGTCAAGAAAAGAGCAAGTAATACAGATCTAACAGAATGCAAGTGACTTAACATCTTTGAATCTATCTTGGTTGTAAAATGAGCACCATTATGCAGTGCTTTTATAGTGAACGTTAAATGAATGTATGTTAAAGTGTATATTTACACACAAGAAGAGATGGATACCTGACACTCAGTTATATATTTTAAGAATAGCTTTTAAATTCCCAAACTATTTCTTAAAGGTTTGATTTTTACTGTGTTTAGGTTTTTGTTGAAGCTTTTTAAAATTATGGCTTGGTGTTACTAAATAGCCTCTGTCTTTTATCCTTATATCAAAATTTCTCTTAAATTAAAAAACCTCCATCAAATAGTACTGAGAATTTCATTAGTATATAATATTTACAAACTCTACTTCCTTTTGAGGAAGAAAGGTGAAACAAATAGAAAAATCAAGCCCTGTTCTATAGTTAGCTTCTCCCTTGCTCATGATGCTTTAGACATTAAACACTGTTTTTAATCCCTCCCTATAACCTACTTTATACATGAAATAAACATCATCATCATTTAAGAAATAAGAAGTGTATATGAAGAGATGGCTCATCAATTAAGAGCACTTACTGCTTTGAACAGGAACCCGTTTCCTGGTATTGAAATTGAGCAGCTCACAACTTCCTGTAACTCCAGGTGCAAGGAAATCCAACACCCTTCCCTGCCCTTAGAGGTATGCATGAGTACATTCACAATACAGACAAAAAGGCAGGTAGACAGACAGACAGACAGACACATATACATACATACACAAAGCCCCACACAAATAAATTAAAAACAAAAATAAATCTAAAGGGCAGAAAAAAAAGAGAAAACAACAATTAAAAAAAAAAAAGGTAAAACAATTTCCTTGTTGTGGCAGCCCAACATGACCTGGTGTTGAAATCATGGTTTACTTAATCTTCAGCCTTATCATTTGGACATTACATATTGTCTGTCCATTCTACTGACTCACTATTGCATTTCAGTAGTCATTTCAACTGTTTCTCAATCTAGTTTATCCTTTTCACAAATAACTATCAAAGACTATATAGCCAGTAGTCTTTTAAGAATTGGAATTTATAATTTAGCAAGTGAGATACAATAAAACTGTAAAGTTCTAGTCTATTCTCTAATAAATTACCATTGCCTTTGCAAGTCAAAACAATAAAAATTTATTATCACAGCTACAGATTAACAGATTGCTATTTCAAAGCCAGCAAAAAGAAAGTCCTAGTTAATTATTTTTATAATGTGTCCTAATCTGTGGCACTGAGTTCCTAATTGCCTTTGCTACCTGTAGTCTGTGACAGTGATAAGCAACCACCATTGACATTTGATATTGGTTAGGAAGAAGTAAAAGATGCCAAATAATAATAATAATCAAAGAATATGAGGTGACATCTCAGTGATGCTCATTGTCTTGAAGATAACAGTGTTGGCCTTTTTACATCATTGTCTGTTCAAATGTCTTCTTTTAAGAAATATCTGTTCAGATCTTCTGCCCATTATTTAAAAATATGCTGTTACTGTTGATCAGGAGTAATTCTTTGTTCTTTACAAAACCAGACTCCAAAATTTGCATAGAAACACAGTCAAGTTTTCAAAAACACTTGTGAATGTTTATTAATAATCCAAAGTAGCTAATGTATTCATATAAATAAAATACTCATTTTATCTTGTCATTATCTTGGTATCCCCTATCATGTGTGTGTGTGTGTGTGTGTGTGTGTGTGTGTGTGTGTCTGTGTCTGTGTCTGTGTCTGTGTCTGTGTCTGTGTGTGTGTCTCTGTGGGTCTCTGTGTCCTAGACTTGGATTTTCCTTCTATTCTGAACTAAATTTTCACACATCCATTTTTTTGAATCTTCAAGTGATACGCCACATTAAGGCTCACATAGAAGCAAGCTGGCTCTTGCCTTCAGCTTAAGGGCAGCTACATCCTTAGCTTTTCCAAGACTGCTGACTGAAAGTACTCCTCCCAGAACACACCCTTGGCTCTTCAAGGCATTGAAGTCTAATTTTGGTCAGGGTTTTCTTAAACCTTGATTTGGCTTCTTTCTATCTTGTCTTTCTATCTTTCTATCTTATTTAAAGTCCTCAAATACTTTAAAATTTTATTTTGTCCTATAAGAACTCATCCTAGATTTCATTTATCTATTTATTCGTTCATCAAACCAGCATGTGATTTTAGAATAGCTAGTCCTGCAGATACTTGTTGAAGGACTGGAGATAAAATGATGTATGAAATAGGTTTTGCTCCACCCAACTCACCATCTACTGGCTCATATTCTATAATACATATAGAATACTATCACTTACCAGAAAGTATTCTACATTCTAAGGCAAAGCACAGAGCAAGCCACAGAACATGTATACACACACACACACACACACACACACACACACACAGAGTCAAATATTGTCGCCTTGGGAATTCATGTGTCATACAGAAAATGAAGCAAAGGAAGTTAATATAAAGGGATGGCTATGAACATAGTTTTTTGTTTTTTTGGGGGGGGGAGTTGTTTTTGGTTTTTGTTTTGCTTTGTTTATTTACAGATTAAAGCCAGTGTTGATGATATTCAGGCAAAATCCTGAATGAATAAAAGTGAGTTGATCATGTTGGGGAAAAAGCAAGAAGACAACCATAAAGTCTTGATGAAAGATAGACTTGCATTATTTCCCTCATGTCCATACTTCAAATGTGACCCTACTTTGCAGCTCACATAAACATTTTTGAGCTGTGATATTCAATACCACTCCTGGACATATACCCAGAAGATGCTCCAACTTGTAATAAGGATACATGCTCCACTATATTCATAGCAGCCTTATTTATAATAGCCAGAAGCTAGAAAGAACCCAGATGTCCCTCAACAGAGGAATGGATACAGAAAATGTGGTACATTTACACAATGGAGTACTATGCAGCTATTTAAAACAATGAATTTATGAAATTCTTAGACGAATGGATGGACCTGGAGAGCATCATCCTGAGTGAGGTAACTCAATCACAAAAGAACTCACATGATATGCACTCACTGAAAAGTGGATATTAGCCCAGAAGCTTAGAATCCTTCTTAGAAGGGGGAACAAAATACCCATGGAAGGAGTTACAGAGACAAAGTTCGGAGCAGATACTGAAGGAACAACCATCCAGAGACTGCCTCACCTGGGGATCCATCCCATAAACAACCACCAAATCCAGACACTATAGCAGATGCCAACAAGAGCTTGCTGAGAGGACCCTGATATAACTGTCTCCTGAGAGGCTATTCCAGTACCTGGCAAATACAGAAGCGGATGCTCACAGTAATCCATTGAACAGAGTACAGGGTTCCCAATGAAGGAGCTAGAGAAAGTATCCAAGGACCTGAAGGAGTTTGCAGGCCCAAAGGAGGAATATCAATATTAGCTAACCAGTACCCCCAGAGCTCCCTGGATCTAAACCAACAATCAAAGAAAACACATGGTGGAACTTGTAGCTCTAGCTGCATATGTAGCACAGGATGGCCTTGTCGGTCATCAATGGGAGAAGGGGCCCTAGGTCCTGTAAAGGTTCTATGTCCCAGTATAGGGGAATGCCAGGGCCAGGAAGTGGGAGTGGGTGGGTTGGGGAGCAGGGGGAGGGGGAAAGGGATAGGGAATTTTTGGAGGAGAAACTAGGAAAGGGAATAACATTCGAAATGTAAATAAAGAATATATATATATATATATATATATATATATATGTAATGTTTGTTTCATATATATATATATGAAACTAATATTAATTTAGTACCAGGGCCTCATGCATGCTATACAAGCACTCCACCAGTGAAGTACATCCCCAGGCTACAGTGTTCTAAGTTAAAGCTATATGCCATTAGACAGAAAATACATAGCCAACAATACACTCTTGGTACACTATGATGGACACTAGAGAGTTTGATAGTTCAGGCTTTTCTCTGCCAGGATCCATGCGGATCCACTGTCCTGAAGTTTTGAGGACAAGGGAAAACAAATTAAACATCAGTAGCTTATGACTTTTCTTGGGTAGTCCCCATATTTCTCTGTACTGATATCTCCATGGCTCTCTAGGTTGGCTATTGTTTAGGGTCTTCCTTTCTTCACCAACCAGCACATTTTCTTCTCTCTTACGATGAATCTCCTCACTTCTAACCCCATATCATCCCATTCTTAGGTTAGTCCTCATTTTAATAACATCTTTTGATAACTTAAAAAAAAATAAAAAATAAACAGGAAAAAAAAAAGGTTAAGACATTGAGTATCTAACCATGACATCCTTATACTGAATTGACAGTGTATTTCAGAGCAGAATTCCAGGTATATGGTCATTTTGCCATGAACATTAAAAAGTTATTAGTCTTCTGTGATCTAGTTTTCAGAGTTGCTGAGAAATTTATGTGATTTGTATTTAAGAATGAGCTAATAAGACATCTTCTTGGAGATGTGGAAGGAGAAATGGGATGAGGAACTGTCAGAGAGTGGGCCGGGAGGGGGAATAATGACTGGACTGTAAAAAAAAAAAAAGGATTTAACAATAATAATAGTAATCATCATCATCATCTAATAAGGTGTAGATCATGGTAGAGTCTATAAGTCCCTGGGTATGGATGTAGGAGAGAGATGGATAGATGGAGAGAGAGAGAGAGAGAGAGAGAGAGAGAGAGAGAGAGAGAGATCCTTAAAAGAAGCTCACTATGAATGGACTTTGGATATTAAGCAAATTAAATTGTGGCAAGTCTGGAGCTCACAGATCTCAGTAGTCATCTCACTCTGAAATAGGCACTAGGGTACAAACCCCAGGCTTTATGCTTATGCAGCAGGAATTTTAACCACTGGGCCATACTCCCAACACAAATGATCTATATTTAAACCAATTTAAATGAGTAGGTCTACTGATTCCCCTTCACTATACTCCTTAAACTCCAGAATAGTTTCTAGATAGCATCAATTGTAATATCCCCTCCAGCAGATGTTTGGAATTCAGAATTGCTTTCAGAACTAAGAAGCTGAGTTTCTGATTCCTGTATAAGACGCCATATTGTCTCCTGTAACCAGGATTGGTGAGGCAGGTCTGTGATCTGACTTCTGTCCCTGTCACCTTTGGCTTACATGAATGCTGTGGAGAGCCAGGAGTGGGAAGGGTCCTATAGATGCATAAACCTGGGAAACCTCAGGTAAAATTCGGAATTCCTAAGGCTTCTGTGGATTTCCTAGTCTTCTGGATACAGTAAAGAGTCAAGTTTTAACATACAAGCTTTGTCCCGTTCATGGATAATGAAAGAGGATAATTGTCCATGCTAAGAAACCAGCAGGCTGGAAGGCAGCAGCAGAAGTGACCTGGGTTGTCTACCAATTTTAAGTCCATGCAGTTAGTTACAAGGTATTTTCTGGAGAATATTTAAACCTTTATTTATCTACTACACTTTAAAAGATTGCTTTTCCATGTATTCCTTCAAAGCTGGTTCTTATTATGTAAGTTTGAATATACATAAAATAAAAATAGAAGCTTATGAAAAGCCAGTGGAGCCTGCCATTGTGTATATGGACTGATCCTGGCTGCTATGTATAAAACAAGCTAGTTCCTCTGAAAGCCAGACTCACATTCCTCTCTTATCAGGCTAAAGTACCTTGCACTCTATTTAATGTTTAACTACAGTAATCATGCTTCTTTTATTTACTTATTTGACATGCTTATGTTCAAAAGGAGCTTGTCTTAGGAGTAAAGAATCAAATGAAAACACTTAGATTGTCTTAACAACAGCAGTGACTAATATTACAAATAAGATAGAAGGCTAATGTCATAGATATGAACTAGCTCTGCATCTTAAGAGAAGGCTGTGTGTGCATGTGTGTGGAGGCATACACATGTTCTCTGTCTTTAGAAAGAATTAACACAATATAACTATGCACACAAAATAGAGCCAAGACCTAAACAAATGTAATCAATTAAAGGGTAGGATTTCCAGACAATTTGCTTTTTTTTTTTTCAATAACACAAATGAATGCGGATAACTCTAAGCATATTTTTTGGAGTGTTTCCATGGAACCCCATGTGTGTCCAACCCATGGCCCACAGGTTGCATGAGACTAAGAACAGCTATGGAGAAGCCCAGCACACAATAATAAACTGAAACATAATGAGGATATTATTGTTTTCTTTGTAGCTCTACTGCATGGTTCTCAGTTCTGAACCTGGCAGATGGCAGTCTTGCTACAGTGGCAAAAGGGTGGGCTTCCAACTTCACAGTATGCTGAAGACCGAATATTCCCTATCTCATTGAGTCTTGACCACCCACACACACACACAGACACACACTGAAATAGGTGCTAAGTTCACAAATATAAGGTGGGACTCTCTATTTCCTCCCTGACCATCATACCAGTGCAGAAGTGAATTGTCATACATAGGTGAGGGCTCTTGAGTGTCTCTCCTGCTCTGAAGCACATATTCAGACCATGTCAGAGTAGTGCGATGGGAGCCTCAGTCCCAGCAAAAGTGGACACAGTGACTCCAGTAAAGATCCGGTATCACAAACAATAAATTGCTTTATTTTTCTACTTATCAACTATTGGTATACAGTAATATTCATTTTCATAGAAGCACCCCAGCAGCCATGGGAGAGTAGCCATCAGCTTCCTAAAGTAGTACACACAGGCTGAGGAGAAACGTTGCCTTATAGCTGCCAGTGAGAAGAAGCATAGATGCCTATGAGCCAGGTATGCAAATTCACAGAAAAACCCAAATGACCAATAAAAACCTTCGAAGCCTCCATTTCATTGAAGTCAGAGAAATTCTCATTTAAAACACAAATAAGACAAAAGAATTTTTTGACCTTCAAATTTAATAAGTAAAAGGGATTTGGACTTGTTTAGTGGTATAAGGGACATGTAGATACAGGCACATTCCTCAGGAAGAGCCTTAGCAGTGTGGACTGGACCTAGGCATCAAAGGTACATGCAAAGAATTGCTGTGTAATTTTATAAAATGTCCCCACATGAAGATACGGTAATATAGTATGTGTGCATTTTAAAAGAATATTGCTTCTGTGGAAATGTGCATTTCTTTGCAAAGAAACTGATTTTTAATTATTATATATCTACTAAAATTGTATTCAAGATATAAGAATTGAGGAAATTTGAGAATTTTATTGTTAATTCCAAAATTAATTGATTTTTAATTTTAGGTAGATTTACCTTGATAATCAGTCATGACCTTAAATCAACTTCAACTTAATCAGCAATATTTCCACCAAATGTTAAAGAAAAATATTTTTTTTAAAAATAAAACCAAACTTTTCATAAAATATTTTATAGAATAAAGTAGAACATTACAGAAGCTATGTGATAAATGAGAAATTGTAAGTGATTTTTATCATCGAACCCCTTCCAAGCAGATAAATTGGTTAATCTTTTCTGAACTTGTAATCAGCAATATCAGATATGACATTTAAAAGTACATTATATTCATATCATAGTTTATTACTATTTTTTCTTAATGGCATAACAGCCCATTTCACAGACTTCTCTAGTACAGAACTGTAATTATTAACAGCACATTTGGCTCTCTGACACAGGCAAAGAACAGACCCATATTTCTTCAGCGTCCTTTATGCAGACAGGTGTTCCCCAGCATCACAGACACACAAAATCACACAGGAGAACCTCCTAAAGGTGGCAGCATTGTAAGCCGGTGGACTCAGCCTCAGCAGCAAGCTGCTCTCATTTATAAAGTCTGATTTCACAGAGGTGCGAGTGGCTGCCAACAAGACAACCACCAGAGTGCCAAGGGTCCCAGAACTGCACCTAATGACAGAATTTTTAGGATTCCATAGCTATAGTAGTTATTTACGGACATGTGCAGTTCAGAACAGATATCCTTGTTGAGGCCTCTGATGGCACTTCTGTGGGCTCCCTCATTTTCCTAAATACAAATGTTAAGCAGAAGGTGGTGGGTGTCCATCCCAACATGCCCACTTCCTCTTTGAAACATTTAATTGGAGGAAAATCATTTAAATGTCAATTCTTTCTGTAAAATTTTCCCAATATTGATTAAACACTAGTGCTGAGTACTAGGATCATGATCACTAAAACTAAGAGTAGTCCCATGAATCAGGAAACAAATCATAACTTGAATACATTTAAATAAATTTAAACAGAGATCCTTCCATTCATTCCTAACCAACTTCATCTTCATTCGGTTCTCTTCGCACTATGATTTCAATAGAGCCTCATGGTATCTTCTTATCTGCCAATTAAGTACTGCTTGTTGCTGTACTTTAAAACCACAATACACTAGCCCAAGTTATGGCTGCTATTACTGTTTTCAAAGGGAATGCCCTAATCACGGTGCACTCACTACTGTGACGGTGACCACAGTGTGTTCACTACTATGACAGTGACCACAGTGTATTCACTACTATGATGGTGACCACAGTGTGTTCACTTTACTGTGATGGTGACCACAGTGCAATCACTCCTGTGATTGTGATCACTGCCATCCCTGATTAAAGACCTTACCTGAAATCAAATTCCCCTTAAAGAAGTGCATTTAGTGTATATGGAACAATTGAAACAGATATTTCATGTTGTCCAAACTGTGTAACCTTTCCTGCACTCACAGCTCTCTGAGAGAGCACCAGCCTCTGAGACCACAGACTCCAGGTCCTCACTGCCCCCTTGTCCAGGTCGCCCACAGCTGAGCAGCTGTCCCTGAGCTGACATGTGTGGCCCCACAGCTCATAGGTCCTACCGTGTCTCCTACAACCAAAGTACACATAGCTGAAATCTGGAGCTTTTTGATGACCTTCTAGTTAACTTTTAATACCCAGTCGTCATCATGTATATAAAAAATTAGACTGCCATTTCCTGGGAGGACATTGTAGCTGCTTGTGACACAACTTCTGAGGCAGGACACTTTGTGCACATGGCTTGGAAGCCATAAAACCAACCCACAGATGCCCATGCACCTCAGCTCAGAGCAAGTTCCCACGATTCCAGCAGCAAGAGGCATCCTGGGATTATTTTTTAAAGCTTTCCCCTGGAAGGATTTTTCTCTCCTTCATTGCATTTCGTTCATCCCATTTCTTTGCTTCCCTCTTTTAAATATTATCTCCCTTCCCCCTTCCTTCCCTCCTTCCCTCCCTCCCTCTCTCCTTCCTTCCCTTCCTCCTTCCTTTCCTTCTTTCTCTGTTATCTTTGCCATATCTGCTCTGTCAGCTTACAGATGCTGGAGATTTTCCTGGTGTAGTTCCCAAGTCTGGGTAGAAACCACCATAACTGGATATGAAGTCACAG
Source organism: Mus musculus (assembly GCF_000001635.26). Classification (NCBI taxonomy): domain Eukaryota; kingdom Metazoa; phylum Chordata; class Mammalia; order Rodentia; family Muridae; genus Mus; species Mus musculus. The sequence continues at coordinate 20,214,162 of NC_000084.6, forward strand.
ACGCATGAGTAACCCAGACCATATCTGGATAACAGTAGGTGTGGTTGAGTGGCACTGAAGTCAAATAACTATGCAGATGATAGAACACAGAGTCAAAGTTCTGTGTGGTTTATTTATCCACTAAAAACTGAAATTATCCAAACTACTCATCTAATATCTGAATTTTTATTTTCCAAACTTGAGGCTTATACATTAATTTTTTTTAAAAAAATCCTCACTTTTTATATAAACAAATTATCATGGAAGTATATTATAGAAAAATCTATAGACAAGGGTGTGTAGGAAGGAAGCCGCCTGCTATGTTCTACTGTCTGCAGAATGACTGTGAAGAATGGAAGGCTTAAGAAAAAGATTCCAAAGTGAAAGAGATGGGAGCCTGTAGCATAAACAGAAGCAGGCATGACTGGTGCAGTGTGGGAAAGTTGAAAAAGTTGGCAGAACTAGAAACTCGGGTTCTAGAAACACTGGAAGGGCCTATGTAACCAATGATTGCCCCAGAGGAAAACTGAGTGATGTGGGCAATCGGGGAAAAAACAGGGGAGAGACAGTTGGGTTTACAATGTTTAAAATAACCCCAAAGGTAAGACAGAAAATGACTTAAAAACTAGAGGAAAGGGTAGTTCACCAAGGCAGTAACCTTGAGAACGAAGCAGAAGGTTTAGCTGGACAGGAAGGCTGACCTGAGATCATCTGCCAAGTCGAGAAGCCTTAGAGACCATAGACAGGAAATCCTGGACTGTTGAGAGGATTGTTCGTGTCAGGCACCGACATGAACCAGGTCAAGTAAACTATGAGCCCTAGCAAGCGCATTTCTCAGTGAGCCTGAAAAGAACACAAAACTCAATCATCACTGACGCAGAGCAGAGATGCGTTCATCTCCAAACATCACTTCTTTTAGCTCATCACAGTCTTGCAGGGTGTGATAATCAGTGAACCGTGCCCAGCAGCAAGCCAATTTCTGGTGCTCAAACGCTTAACTGAGCAGCCAGGGATTTAAGTACAGGATTCTGTGTTCAGCCACCTGGAAAATTTCAGGTTTGCATTGAAGCTGAGTTTCTGTGTGTCCTGATCCCTCCTTTGAAACAAAAGGAATACATGCAGTTCTTTTCCAAAGCAGAAAGAGAGAGGAAAGGCTAGAAGACTACCCAGCATGCTTTCCTTACTCCTTGACCAGAGGCTTATCAGGCTGAAACACCTGCATCACGGGGTTTCAAGCTTTCCAGTAGAATGACTCAGCTCTGTGGACTTTCAGGACAAGTGGGGCAAGAGGACAATGTAAACTTAGTTCCCACCATTTGTAGGTAATGGTCTGTTGTCTTATGCATGCCACCATGCTTGACCTTGGTGAATCAACCTGTGCTGTCAAAGGAAGTCCATTCCCACACTCGGTCCAGCCAGCCAGAGACAGGACGCTCATGCTCATGACCAGGTTCTCAGGTGACTGCTGGCTACAAAAGATGACTCTGTTCTTCACATTCTAGGAAGCCATGCTCAGAATTACTCTTCAGGAGAGAAGAGTCCAGCAGGTGCGCTCATAGGCACAGTCTGGAGCTTAGCAGCCCAAAAATATATCTACTAACCTGCTCCCTGAGCAGTTCTAAAGAGGCCCCAAACATTCTTTAAAAAAGCAAGTTGCGTAAGGTCTATCCAAACTCTGTGTGTTCGTGCATATACATATGTGTGTGCATGTGTGCTTGGTGGTTTTATCTGTGTAGGCACACACGCACATGCATGTGGCTTTAGATCAACTTCTAGCGTGATTGTAAAATTTTTATTTCATTTATTTTTGAGACAATGTCTCCTCATTTAGCAAGTAGTCAAAGCTGGCTAGCTAACCAGCCCCAGGAATCTACTTGTCTGACCCTCAGCACTGGACAAGAGAGAGAGGAAGATACACACACACAACACACACACACACACACACACACACACACACACACACACACACACACAGAGAGAGAGAGAGAGAGAGAGAGTGTTGGTTGATGGTAACTGATAAATACACTTGAGATTTACCTCTGGTATACACACATGCACACTCACATGTGCACTCTTGTGCACACACACACACATGTATATTCATACACAAACACACAATTAAAACAATATAAAAGAAAAGAAAACAGGAGGAAAGACAGTTTTCTGCAGGAAATAAGTTGGAGATGGGCCTGTAATGTGGAGCTGGGGCCTGGAAGGAATGCTGCAGAAAGACACTTTACAGTAAGGTTGAGCTTTCAAGAAGAAAAGAGGAGAAAAAAATGGATGTCAGGAGAAGGAGTGACACAAGCCCTCAATCCTGGGTGAGGAAGTGTGCTTTTGATGTCACTACAAGTAGAAAAGACTAGGATAAGGGGCCATTTTAGCCGATGCTGAGTGAATGTGGGAACTCGGGGCGTGGTCTCAGGACCATGTGGCTACCCAGCGAGCCTGGTGGGTGAGACACCAATTAAGGCAGAAACAGATAAAGGTAGATGTGCAAAGCACATTTAAGGGAAATTTCCAAAGGCCCAAACTGTAGTCATTATGACTAAATCCTGAAGTAAGTTGCAGACTCTGGAGACACCCTTAGCATGGCTAGTGAGTAGTCAGAGACTCCCCTCCTGATCATGATAAACACAGTACTCCTGTCCAATGAGTGGATGTGGGTTACTGGCTTTCTTGCATTTTCTAGGTGAGCAAAATGGATATGTGATGATTTAAATGATGTGCGTGTGTTTGCAGGAAACATAGCAGATGGTACAGTCAACAATGATCTCCAGGGTGCTCAACAGCCTCTAATCAAACTTTTACAAGTCACTCTCTCTTTATCTGCCAGCTCTGGAGACGAGACTTACTTTTCTACCAGAGATTACTTTCTAGAATGAGAATGTTACTCAGAGACTTTGAGAGATATTTTTGCATCATGGAAAGAGGGCAAATTCTGGAAATAAATTAGGACAGTAAAACTTTCTTTAAAGAAAGAAAATCTAGGAGGTTTTAGTTTCCAAAATCTATATTTTCAAAATAAAGGAACTCAGAGTTACTACAAGAAAAATAGCTTTCAGCAATATACTGTAATCTCGTCAGCTTTTCAGTGTTTGTCTGGCTACTGTTAGTTGAAACAATATGCCAAGGCTTTGTGGATGCGGGTGGAAACACTTGTAGTTAATTGCACTTGTGAAATCAATAACAATGCCTGGATTATGCCTCCCTCTCCCCTCAAAGCTATGCGTAACTATACCCACAAAGAGATGAAGAGGGCATGACTCCTTAATCATAATTCTGAAAATGAATGGCATGTATCTATGTCACATGGTTGCATATAGTACTCCAGCTCAGAAGTACTATTGTGTAAAAAAAAAAAAAAAAAAAAAAAAGTCAGTATATACTCTAGTGTTTCCATGGAAATTTTCAACTTAATAAAAATTATGTAAGAAAGCTATATCTTTTAAGTTGTTCATTTTTTATTTTATGTGTATGTGTTTCCCTGTATATGTACCATGTGCATGTTGAGTGGCTGGGTCCTCTGACACTGGACTTACAGATGACTGTGATCTATCATCAGTCTATCACGTGAGCTATTAGCCTACATCTACTGTAAGACCAGCCAGTGCTCTTACCTACTGAGCCATCAGTCTATCCCTTAAGAGATTTCTATTTTAAATTAACCATCTCTTCTAGGTATTTATGTGGTGTTTTCAGTCCAAACTGGAAACAAACAAGCAAAAAGTCTCTCAAGATAAAATCATACCAAATACTAAACAGATACAATATTTTTGAGTTGTGTATTTCTATATGTTTACAAAGTCAAGTTTGTTTGATAAAGGTATCTCAACAACATGGCTGCAAGAACAAAGACAACATCAATGGATACACCAAGCAGAAGGGAAACCTTGGGAGTGTCAATTCCAGACAAAGAACTACATACAACTAGTGACTGCAGAGAGACAGAATTAGGCTTCCCAAGAATAAATATTCTAACAAGTTATCCAATACAATGTGGTCAGTTCTAAAATCACATTCAAACAAGCAACTCCAGATGGACTCACCCCGTGAATTTGTGAGTGCTCACGAAGAGAAAGAGAAAGATACATAGAGCAATTATAATCAACGAAAAAAGAGACCATCAATTTGAGAGGGAGTCAGAGGAAACATGGGAGCGACTGGAGGAAGGAAAGAGAGTTGGAGAAATGTTGTAACTAGATTTTACTTATAATTTAAAGATTTTACTTAAATTTTCAAGACTTTACTTGAGATTTAAAAGTTATATGTGAAAAATTATAAAAATAATAATCAAATATAAAATAAAAATTTATCAAACATTTCTATTAAAGTGGCTTTTAAAAAATCCCATGAGGTAAAAATCAACTACACTTCCGGTGACTCCCTGTGTGTTACAGAGTCCTTGGACATTTAATTGACAGAGTTGTGTTCTCGCCTGCTCACTGGCTTTTCCAGTTCCAAGCCTGTGCTTTAAGCATTTTCAGTCAGGGCATATTAATAAATCCCCCTATTCTTAGACAACTGCTGATTCAGAATGAGTCCTTTCTAATTGTTTTGAGTGCTCATGGGTGTTCACTGTGGCTCTTGGCCAAATATTCCGCCATCAGAGAAAATTGTCCTTCCACACCCTGCTAAGCACAGAGTCAAAGAATAAATCTTTTGGTGATCAGCATCACCAAATACGACTTTTTGCTTAGTGTGTGTTTTTAAAATGAAGAACTGTTTGTTGGTTAAAGTCAACACAGTTTTCACAGTAGAATGTCAGATGCTGCTGAGCTTTTTAGTCTGCACAGATAGCATCTTTACCGGAATTTATGATCTTCTCTAGCAAGCGTTAAAATCTCAATTTGTGTTGTTTCCTACATGAAATTCTTTTTTTCAGTCCATTTCTGTCTCTTTTATCTCTACCCTTGCAAAATGAATATATATTTTTCTGATATAATTTCTTGCTGTTTTTCATTACAGGACTTTGTGTTGGCTTTCTTTTTGTGGATAAATACTCATCCTACAATTTAGAAAAGAATTCTCATGTCACAGCACAAAACTTCTTGCATAGTTTATCGCTGTTCTAGACATAGAAGTCCAGACTTAGGTATTGTCTTTGGCCTGGAAGGTTGCTTGAACTTCCCTGAATGCCTAGAGGAAGCTTCTGTGTGGGAGAACTGTTTGATTCAGAAGAGTGGTATAGGTTGGGTCCTCATGAAGAGACTCTAGAGTAAGATGGGGAGCTTTTCAGAGTCCCCATATCCTACACTTATATCCAGGAAGCCCCATGCTGCTTTTGGTGATGAGTCAGGGTGTCCACTCATCTCAGGAGAGATCTCAGCAGTGCTAAATAAAGAGCAACACTTCGAGGGTTCATATTCACTTGCTAAGATTAGAGCTTTTGTCGTGGGGCTTGTGCAAGAAGGGTTATAACTCTAAGATTTTTATTTCTAAATGCAGGTGCACACATGTATGTCTGCCATATGCATGCAGTACCTAAGATGGCCGCAGGAAGTCAGATTCCTTGGGACTGGAGTCACAAAAAATTTATGAGCCCCATATGAGTGCTGGGAATTAAACCCAGGCCCTCTGGAAAAGCATACCGTGCTCTTAAGCACTGAGCCATCTATCCAGCCCCTCAGCCACAGGATTGTGTCTACTTTCTTCAGTACTGAGGAGCAAAGAAAGTTCTGAGTGTTCTACCACTGACCAGCAACCCAGTGCTTAGATCCAGAACCCCAAAGAACAATCCCAAGAAAATGGCTTTAGGAAATTAACCAGAGGCAGAAGTCTGAGAACATCCCCATCTTCCACAAGGCTCTAGGAGTTCAAAGTGAAGAGCTGTATTCCATGTGATGTGGTGACAATTGTGACATAAGCTATAACGTAAGATATGTAACAATGCTGCTTATATTCCCTCATAGGATGTACACAATGCTGCTGCCTAAGTGCCTGCTTACACCTGCCAGCTATCATTTAGATTATTAGAAAATAAGCTCCCAGCCCTCATTTTCTGAGAATACCCCACATTTTTAAAAAAAAAGCTCAATTAAAAAACAGCCAGCTGTCTGCAGATCTCAGACCTCATGAGAGAAGTGTTGATGTTCAGTGGAAGGCAGTTAATACAGAATTATTAATTGGCCAAATACAGAGAATGAGTAAGTGTCTATGGACTGCTGGCTACAAGTGGGATGTCCATATCACAGTTATCACACTGTTTTCCCACCAAGACCCCAGCCCCATGATGGGAAAAGGGTCAGAAAAGACTGGAAGAGCCAGAAGCTGGAGAGAACAGGGTTGAAATAGTGTCTTCTGCACAGGAAAGGACGGCTCCATTCACATGCTATCAGCAGCTGTGGCTGTCTGCACAAGATCAAGATAGTCAGCATTGCAGCATTGGAGAGGGAGGGGCTCGTGAGCTTCTACCCTTAACTGAGGAGCTATGAACAGTCGATGGCTTCTAGAAAACTGATAGTTGCTTTTTCCTTAATGGTATAGCCCTTGGTAGATTGAACAACCCCTACTGGATGGCTGGACATGCACAAATATATAGACAGCACAAAATATACACTTTGGATTATAAGAAAAAGAAGAAATATTGGGAGGGGTGAGGTTGATATGAGGGGAGTCAGGGAGGAAGGGAGAGGTGAATGAAATCAAAATATGTATAAGATTCTCAACGAATCAATAAAAATATTATATTTAAAAGAAACTAGGTCTCTAAAGTCTTCCAGATCTCAACCACACCAGTCTGTTTCTATTTTATTTCTCACAGAATTCAGCAAGTTGAAGCTGCTAGGTCTCCCGCGCACGCCCTGTTTATGGAGGCATCTCAGCTGTGGCGTTAAAACCACAGATCAGACTCACTAACCGCATTTCCCTGTCTTCCTTTGTTCCGTGCCCTTCTAGAGGTAAAAGCTTTATTAAAAGGAGACATACAAGCATTCTTCACTCACACCTCAATTAAAGGCTTTAGAAGTGGTGCCACTTAATTGCAGCTTATAATACACATCGGTCAACAGTGCCTGCTAACTCCTGAGCTTCTTTCCTTCTTTCATTTAAATTTTCTTTCTTTCTTTTTTAAATATAGCTCTTTGCTATGTGGAAATGGTCAAGAAGCATTTACATAGCACTTTCCATTTATTTACTCTCCCAAATTGGTTTCTTCCTCTTTAGATCAGTAAGTACAATGGGGAAGGTTCTGTGAGAGCTGGGAAGGACTCATCCTCTTCCCTCTAGGAGGTTATATTGAGTGTGTGGTGTGTGGGTGAGTTGATGGGTAGGTGTGAGTGTGTAGGCATGTGAGAGTGTGGAGTGGGGGTGCAAATGCAGAGTATGGAGGGGTTGTGTGGGATGAGTGAGTGTGTGGGTTGGGTGGGGTAGGAATGAATGTGTGTGGGTAGGGTGGGGTAGGAGTGAGTGTGTGGGTAGGTCGGGAGTATGTGCAAGTAAGAGGATGGGTGTGTATGAAGTGAGGAGGCAGGTATGTGTGAGAGTGTGCAACAGAGCACAATAGGCAGGGCTGTGGACATCAACAACCAACTGCAACTCAAGTCAGCATGAGGAGGTGGTTTGTAAGATTATAAGAACATATCCAAGAGGTCTGTGGAAGGAAGGACCATCTCCCCAGGGTGTTTGTTCTGGTGGCACTGTGATGGGCATAGCATAGGACTCACTCTCTGAAGAAGCTGAGCCTTGGGTAGGGGGTGGGGCCCATTGTCTATGAGGGAAACAACCAGCCTCTTGTCTGTCTTTATATGGAAGGAATTAGATGTCTCCTAGGGTTGACTCTGGTGCTCACATCCCAAGGTCAAGTGAAAGCTTGCTCTTTCTAAGATGTACATGGTCCCAGTTAAGAAAGATTGAGTTTCTAGGTAAGAAGTCAGCCTTTCAATGGACCAGTCTCCTGTTGAAGTGACTCATTTTAGTTCAGACCTTGGGAAGCTGGTATCTGGGTCTCAATGTGAGATTTTATTTTCATATGCTTTTGAATATCCATTTATTTAATCAGTAAACACAATTAGAAACTGAATCAAAGCTAAACTTGCTAACAATGAATCTAGAGAGCATATGATAACCTCACAAGAACTTGCTAACAATGAATCTAGAGTGCATATTATCACTTCACAAGAACTGATTTGGTGAGTTCTGAGAGGGTGTCTTGGACCCATTTACTGATTTTTCAGTATGATTCCCCTGATTTTCTGACCACTTTTCGTCTTCTTTCTTTAATGAGTTTAATGAAACAGGGTCGCAAACAGTCTGGCAGGCCTGTGCTGATGCAAAAACACAGCTCCCATCTCCAATGGGACATTTATCCTGGAGACAGATACAAGTTGCTACAGCCCAGGAACATAGGTTCAGGATGTTCTAAATGCCATATTCCAATACAGTAGCAATTCCAAACGTTTTCATAGTAAGAGAGCAAAGAACGTTATAAATCAAGGCATTAGTAGAGTTAAAGGACAATGCTAGAAAGACTGGGTAGTTGGGTGAAGGCAGAGCAGGAAGGTTTCTGTTACAGCCTCAGATGTTATATAAGAGCAACCTTGCCTTTGTATTGCTGAAAATGATGGGGTTTGTTTACCCATTCCAGAAAAGGAGATCTTCAGCTGAAAGTCACAAGGACATTAGGACAAACACAGAGGTGGTTAATAAATATCTATTTTCTAAGCTAGAGATAAGGCAAGATAAATAATCCTGGGCCCCAAATATTCCACCCCTCTGTGATCATTGACATTTTAATCAGTCAGCCTGAGCAATCTTTAACATATGTGTAATTTTTTGATGTTCCTCTTGGGAAGAGGGGACTGGAATTAGAGCTAAAAATAATCTTGAACTTCTGATCTCCCTGCCTCCACATAGCACCAAGTCAGGTTTGGTGGCTTATTTTCTAAAAAACTAAAAATTGTTAATACTTTCATCTATCCATTTTTAGCATTTTGTTCCAGCAATTGTGGGAGAATTTCAAAAGAAGACATTTTGCAAGCGTTCCCGGCCTGACGGTTCGCCTTTGCTTTGTATGTTATAAAAGAAAGGAAGCTGAAGTGTTCTTTAGAGAGAACCTAGAGCACTTAAGGGCCTGAGAATGCTGTGCTGCCTGGCTGTCAAAATGAAGGATGGTTCCAGAGCTCGGTTCAAGCTGGCCCTGAAGTAAAGCGAGAAGTGACAAAGGTAAGGAGACCCATGAAAAGTGAGAAGCTGAGGATGACTGACAGGTGTGACCAAGAGACTAGAGAAAAGAGAGTTAGAATGGAGGATCTCACTGAAATTAGGAATGGAAGCCGGCTTCCTGCAGTGATGTAGCTGTGATGCCTTACGATTTACAGCTTCCTGGTCTGAGTTTTAACTCAGCGATAGCTTTGTGTAAAAAGGGAAAATGTAAATTCCAAAGCAGGACTGTCTCCAGACATCAATTCATAGTCCAGATAACTCCAGCTCCCTGGTTGGGACAGAGAAAGTTTAGGTACCCTGCTGTAGGCCACACAGCTACTAACTACTATAGCAGAGCCAGCTGCCACATCAGCCATCCTGGACCTGGGGTCCAGACTCTCAGTCAATCTCCAATAAAGAAATTCTGCAAACAAAAGAATGAGTGTGTTCAACTGTTGTGGTTTTGGTAGCTCACTCAACACTGGAAGCATTCAAAGCCATCTGTTGTGTTATGATCTTATCTTTAGAATGTTGGTGGATAACTTCAGGTAATTTCCTGTGATGTTATATCCTGGTCTCGCTGCCAGATGGCCAGGAGGCCGTTTCTAATATTTATCTTGAATCTCCCTCTGTGTGATGGAGAGGCATTGTCACAGACTTGGTCTTACAAGACACACATGTGCACGGCAGGAGAAAGTGGAAGACTAGTGTTCAGTTTCCAGAACCCACATGATGGCTCATAAGTACTTATAACTCCAGATCCAGAGGATCTAAACCCTCTTCTGACCTCCAAGGGCACTGCATGCACACATCGCACATAAACATGAAGGTAAATACTTATACCGATTATCTGAATTGAATAATTCTCCTGAACACACAAATGAATGTTCCTTTCTCAAATCCAAAGTCGTCCTTTTTTCATGTTTGGGAAAATATTTATTTTCGCTCCATTTCTTTTTTTATTGGTTTTTGTCTTCCTTTGCTTTGCTTTGTTTTAGTAGTGATGGGGACAAAATTGCATGTATATGTAGCCCAGGATGGCCTTGGCCTCAAGCTCAACCATGTAGCTGAGGATAACCTTGAACTCCTAACCGCCTGCCTCCACCTCCCCAGTTCAAAGAGCTTCGGTATGTACCATGGTGTATGCTGTTGCTAAAGATGGAACACAGGGTTGTGGTCATGCTGTGCTCGAGCACTGTACCAGATGAGCTACACTCTTGGCCGCATTCTTTGTTATGTTTAGTTTAGGCAAAGCTGCTGTACGAATTAGTTCTCTGTATTCTCTCTTTTCCCTAACCCCTTCTCTCCAGCTTTCCATTCCTCAGTTTCTCAGAAATTGGAACCCATTCATAGTCAATGTCTTGTGCTCAGTGTAATGCAAGCGTTTAGGCCCAGTGTGCAGATTTCCTGTTCAGCCTCCCTGCTCACCTATCTCTGCACTCATTGGCCAGCTCTGCATCCCTTCCTAAACTCAGGATTGTTTGCTTGCTTGCTTGCTTGTTTCACTCCCCAGACCTAGCACTGTTTCTCATCTTTCTCCCTACACTCTATTGGCTTTCTCCTCTTCTTTCATGCTCTGAAAAATTATGCAGACAACAGTAACTAGCAGTGTTTTATATCTAGTCCAGTCTTCTTTTATGAACTCATGGATTCATCCAACCTCTAACTAGACATCGTCTCTTTGAAACTTCATTAGAATATCAAGCTTAACATTTTCAACTAAATTCTTTACATACACATTCATTTGACATCAAACTGCAGTACCTGTAGTTGTCCACCATTGAAATAATATTTATTTATAACTCCATCTCTCCAGGTGCTCAGACAAAGAATAGGGATAATGTTATAGATGCTCCTTTCCTCCCATGTCCATGTCCTCCAAGCCCCATTTCCAGTGGCTATTCTGCACAGCTGACTCCTCCTAAATGGCTCCAATACTGTCTAACTGAGAGGATTCTCCTGAATCACTTCACTAGCTGCACAGCTCCTACATCTGTCACTCTTTCTGTAACTCTACAGCAGCAGTTCTCAACCTGTGGGTCACGCCCCTTTGGGAGTCATATCAGGTGTCCTGTTTATCGGATATCTACATTACGATTCATAACATTAGCAAAATTACTGTAATGAAGTAACAATGAAAGTAATCTTATGGTTGGGGGTTCATCACAACATGAGGGACTGTATTAAAGGGTCTCAGCATTAGGAAGGTTGAGAACCACTGCTCTAGAATCTATTTTACACACTGTGGTTAGAGGACCTTTTTTATACATGAAGGTCAAATCATACCTCTCTGTTAGAACTCAACAATAATATATCAGGTTCATTGAAAAATTCAATATTCTTTTTAGTTGTTTTATAAGATCCCCCACTGTTCTCTTTAGCTTCCTGACATCATCTCCTTCCCTTAAACTCTGAAGGCTGTCTTCTTTAAGGTACTTTCATTAGGTGCCATGTATATAGTTCAATTGAGAATTACTTGCCTAGCATTACAGAAGCCCTGGGTTTACCCTCCGACACTTCATAGAACAGATGTAATGGTGTATGCCTATAATCTTAGGACCCGGTGCTAGAAGCTACAAAATAGGCTTGAGGCTAGTCTGGGCTGTAGGACACACTGTTTTAAACAAAGAAAAAAAAAAGAGCAAAGATAATTGCTTGGCTCTTTCCTCCAGATGAAATATCCATCCCCCAGATATCTGAATGGACAGTCTCATTTTTATTCAAAGTTGGACCCAACAATAATCCCCTTATTTATCCACATGAAGTTCCCCTCTTATGTTCCCCTTACCTAATTTAATTTTTCCCAAAGTGACTCGCACATTCTTAACTGACAAACCATTGGTTTATTTTGTTATCCTTCCCTGCTTCCCTCTGCAAGACTATAAATGCCAATAGCTCAGGGATGCAGGGATATTTTTTTTACATTCCAAATTCCTTCAATAGTGCCTTGCACATAGTGGAAATTGATGAGCAGAGTCTGAATGAATAGACACAAAGATAAGTACCTCCCTTACAATTCTCTTCTCAAAACTGGCAAGCACAGGTTGTTGCTTTAAGTCTGCTTTTAAGTCCCCAGCTCCTTTTCCATATTTATCATACAATTGCAACTCCATTTAGTATTCTATTCCAAAAATCTAAAAATAGATTATCTTAGAAGGAAAACAAAGAAGCTTGAGTCCATCAATGGTGGACGGGTCTGGCCTCTGATAACTACATGATGTGACTGGCAGATTATTTGCTCCATTGGATGACTTCTTGACCTGCCTTGCAGATGTTCTATAAGATTTATGGTCTGTTGCTGTTGGTGTTACTGCTGCTGTTGTCATTGCTGTTGCTGTTTTGAGACATAATCTCTACCTTTGAACTCTCTGTGTACTTGAGGGTGATGTTGAACCCCCAATCCTTATGTCCCCACCTCTTCATGCTGGAATTACAGGCATGCATTATCCTTATAAATTTGTACATATTATAAAACCCTCAGCTGCCACTCTACACTTTGAGTCTGCAGTTCAAGAGAAGAGAAGACATTTGTTTTGGCTTTCTCCTATAACTAGCAACAAGCACTTGGATTGTTGGATTGTCCTGGAGACACACAGGGGTTTTATTCTGCAACGGAAAGGTAACTTTCTGACAAAGGAACTGCATGACAGCTACAAAAGCTCAGCCTTGAGTCAAGCATGATTTTATGTTAGGGCCCCATCAATGCCTTTAGTAATCATAGTCATTTTGAAAACAAATTTTAATTTGAAGGTCAATTGAATAGATAGGGGTAGGAAAATGACATTCTTTCTTGTTTTTTATTGAATGATTCAATTTACAGTATGACAGCAGAATTTGATGTATTTATGTTTGATTAAAACAGACACTCATTTCTCTGTCAAGAAAGGGTTACAGGAGGGCTTACTCTTACAAGAGAGCTTCTGAGAGACAGCACACGGTGCCCAGCTCCTCTACCTTACAATTAGTAAGCTTTGTTCAAACAGAGCCAAGTCCATATGGTATGTAAATTCATACGAATAAAGATCTTATAATTTAATTGTAATTCCATATACTTTATTATTCAACAAATACTTAAATATTTTATTCCAATTCTGCTGTGTATATTTGACATAAAGTAGTTAAGTAGTTACCCAAGTTTTCTATTGTTCCTATGAAACTTAATCACAGGAATATAACCTCTTTGCTTAAACAAGGTAGTATTGTTGAGAATTTAAGAAAGCATTTATAAAGTATGGAGAGTATTTAAGGCAAATACCCAGGCATGCCTCCTTTTCTCCAGTGAATGGTGCCTCATGCCTAGCACAGCAATTCCTAACACTGAGTACAAGCAGAATTTCCAATCTAGAGTTCAGATTATTTGTTTGTAACTGATGATGTATTTGAACATTGCTTGACTAATCAAATGTCTGACCATCTGTTGTGATTCTCTTCTGAAACGTTCTATGGGGTAATGAATGAACTTGAAAGAGTAAGCTAACACTGTCTTAATTTCGATGCCAAGGTAAGATAGTCATTTCTCTTCTCTAGGTCTGCTTCATGCATAGAAACAGAGAGAGGTTCTTAATTTAATGACCCCAGAGTTCCTTTAGAGTTGCATGTAGATCTAAGGGATGAAAGTCAAGTAGTCTGCTTTGATGGAAAGCCCTCCCCAAAATGATGTCTTCCTGGCCCTGGTGCCTCATTTTTAGTAAATAGATACATAAATCCTTAGCTACCTTAGTTACCTTAACTAGGTTACCATGCAACTCAATATCTCCTCAAGGAAGGTCCTTAACAGATTAGGAAAATAAAAACATTACACTCCGGCTACAGTTCATTAAGAACTCTTCCATTACACTCAACCCAAATCAGACAACAAACTTAGGCTTTGTTATTGCGGGAAGCAACAGCTTTCTGTCCTTCTTCCATGGATCCCGGGTAAATCATATACAGCAGCATGGCGTTAGTGGGCATTTTTCCGTGCATCTCTTGCTTGACTTTAGAAGCACAGTCTAAGGCTCTATCTTGAGTCACGAGGATGCTAGAGTGTCCACAGTTTTACTCAGTTGATTCCAACCTTTCCTTAGTTCATCTCTTCAATCACCATTGTCTTGCCCCGACTCTCCTTCTTTCCCTATCAAGTTTTCAACAGCACCCTCCTTAGAACTGCACCCTACACAGTGCAAGTTTTGGCAAACTTTCACGTGTTTTCCTCCCTTCTCTCAGCCTCCATGGCATCTTTGCAAGGCCCAAACATGCCTAATCTCAGCAAAGCCTCCCTAACCCGCAGTAAGTCCCGAGCCCAGCCCAGAGTCTGAAAGCAGGTTGCTGCTTGCTCTGGGATCTCCTCCAGGCCTGCCCTGCTGTCTTTCTCCACCCACCGCCTCCACCTACGCCAGTCTACACCCAGAGGCGATCACCTGCCCTGCCAAGCTAGTTACTGCACTCCCCAGCCCCAGAGCAAGTTTTACTGCTCGTTCTTCACTAGAGGGTGGAAAACAGTAAGGCAGCACTCAGGCCCTCTCAGGAGGCTCCAGGGAGGAGCTTGAGTAGGCTAAGACAGCAGCCTTCCAACTTTTCCATTACAACCCATGTCAAAAAATACTTGCTTTTCATTCTGACCTAGAGCACACACGGGCGTACATACACTCGCGCGCGCGCGCGCGCGCGCACACACACACACACACACACACACACACACAAACACAAAGGAAACAGAAATGAACTTAACACAATAGAAGTAACTGAAAGTACAGAACAGTACATAGAACAAAATTAGCTCCCACTAATTCAACTACACATTTAAAAAAACAACAGAAATTAAAATTGTATATGTGATTTTCATTACTTTATGCATTATATTTGTTTCTGTATTGTAATAATAATATATTATATTTGTTCAGCATTTGCTTGAGTCTGGAAAATGTGTTACATTAAACAATCACAGGGCTTTGCTCTGTTTTCTAGTACGACCCTGAGAAGCAGAAAGGTTGAACAGCACAGGCAGGCAGGTAGGAAGTGGTAGGAGTGGGATCTGAACCCACGCTGATACAGTTTGCAACTGAGGCCCTGGCCCTGGTGTCACGTGTGTATGACTTTGTATCACTGCCTAAGATTGACTCATACATTAAAGTATATTGCTCTTTATGGTAATTTAAGGATTTTCATAGATTTTATGATTGAAGTTATCCTAGTTACATGCCCTATTCAGAGGGAACACTCATCTTGATAATTTCTAGTAAAATTTTGAAATAATGTAATCATCTTAATACAATAAATTGTTGTTAACAATATAGTATTCCTGTTAAATAAAAAATGCATTTTTAGTCAATCATGTATCTAACTTTTCAGACACAAAGAGATCATAAATAGAACACAAAAGGCTCTAGGCTAACCCTTCAGTGTATCTTTTATTCTTTAACTAAAGGAGAGAAAGTGGGTACTAGTAACACAATACCATAACTTGGGTGGCAAAAAAAAATCCTAAAAATGGAACTATACTCATTTTCCCACGATCTTAAAATCTAGAGCCTTATCCCCACGCATTCTAAAAATCTATTTGAAATTGATAACTTGGGGAGTGAAAATCCACTTATTTCAATGGAATAACACTGGGTGTATCAACCTAGGGTAGGTCCCATGCTTAGGCATAACTGGCTCACACAAATCAAACTTTATGGTTTGTTTGTTTATTTGCTGTTATTTTGTTAGGAGTTTATTTTAATTTTATTATAATTTTATGTATTTTTAATTATATCATTATTATTATTTATAGAACATGAATTTAAGTAGGTAGACATTGGGAAGCATCTAGAAGGAGCTGAGGAAGAAGAAACAATATAACTAAAATATACCTTATGAAATTCTCAAAAATTAAAAAAAAATACATTTTTTTCAAAATCAAGAGGATTAGCAAACTGAATAGAAATGTTATTCTCATGTTAGAAAAAAACAACAAAATTCTGGTCCTGTACTTCAATTTTGTCCACAATTTTAAATATTAATTGTGTTTCACCTTGTGTAGCTGTGAAACTAACAGAGGCCTGATATTAGTTTCACTATAGCTAATTTTTCCAAGTCAAATTATCATAACTAATGAAATAGTGAATAGACCCGATATGAAAACATGCATGAAAAGAGTCAGTAGACTTAAGTGATACGTGAACTACTCTCTCTTGTCTGTGGTGGCACTGCATTAAAACAATAGCTGTTCCCAAACTCAGATAAGATTCCTCTTAAAATAGACAAGATCCATACCAGGAAGTACAAACTCCTTAGTACTTATAAAAGAAACAACTTGCAAAAAAAAAAAATATATATATAGCATGCAAAAATCAGCAGAGAATTAGCGATTGCCTTAAGAGCCATCTAGCTCAATTGAACTGCAATGTTTCTTTTCTCTGAAATTTAGAAGAAACTGCATTTATCACAGAAGCTTATTTCATAGATTCTCACACTGCTATAGATAGGAGCAGCCCTACTTCATCCAACAAAACAGCTCACTTAGGAGGAAAGAAATCTACAATCCAAAGATGGGCCAACATGGCTTAAGTATAACATATTTTAAAGCGAATAGCAGCAAAGTCTGGTGAAAATTACCCACAACTTCCTTAAATGTCACCAAACAAACCTCATCTTTGTTATCACAAAACTGTAAAGCATTTTAAAATTTCGCTTAGTTTCTTAATGCTCTGTGTGTCTAAACTATTTGAAACCCTTCATCCTCCAAACTGTTTTATGTGACTAAAAGTTGGTCAAGAAGGAGGACAAGTAGAGCGAAAAGTTCCATGAGCAGGGTGCGCCCACGCAGAGAAGAAACAAGTTTAACACGCTCTTGCTGAACACACCCTTAACCAGACCCATTAATTTAGAAAAATAATAATAATAGTAGTATAAACAACTGCGGTAGCCAGCAGGATAATAAGGCAGCAATGAGCATAAAACAGTGGGAAACCCTTCCCGAGTTGTGCAAGGTTTGCTCCACTTCAACATGAACCTGAACCATTAAGCCCAGTGGGAGGTGTCTACTCTGTGTCTGGTCCTACCTGGGAGTTACCTCCAAAGGATTGAACATGTAGTTAGGCAGGATAAGAAAACTATTCTGCTTCTAGTAAAATCTCTAAACTCAAATCATTCTGAGATGCAAGGCTTAAAGTTTTAACTGAACAGTCACCCCAGCTTAGAGAGTTTGGCAACAAGGTAATAATGCTTGCATGTTGGGTTCTCGAAAATTCCATAATGTATCAACATCAAAATTCAGCAACTGCCCAAGATTCAGGGGACTCATTGTCCAGGTAGATTCTGCAAATACTTCCTTGATATGTTTGGACCCTCTAGCAAGCACAAAGCTCTCAGGTAGGAGTCACAGTCTTGTAATTTCTTCATAGCATTGATATTGGCTGCTTCTAGACAGGGCCTGGAAACACTAAAGCAGCAGAGCTTACTTCAAGTCCCACTCAAGAGCTGTTACTAAACTGCATAAAGCATCCTTTTTCAAATTTTTCAAAAGGTGGTGACTATTGCACTTCAAAAAAATTACAAAGAAAGAAATCACTTTTCTGCAAAATATAAAGTAAGTTAAAGATCAAGGAGGCTTCTCAACTGTGCCCACTCAGCTTGAAAATCTTTTCATCACACTAGTCTAGTAAAATATATGTGGTAGATTCATGATTTTATACTCTTTCAGATTGTGTATTTATTTTTGGATATAAAACAATTAAGAATTACTTCAATATATTTGTTGACTTTTATTTTAGAAAGCTTAATATGTTTTTTTAAACTTCTTAAAGAAAGTTTAATTGAAATACAATTACTTCATTCCCCAGTTTCTTCCCTCATACCCTTCTCATACCCTTTCTCTCAAGTTGATAATTTCTTTTTCTTTGATTATATTTGTTGTATGCACATATGTGTGTCTGAGCAAATATATATGAATGTAACCTGCCGAGTCCATACTTTTTGTCTGTGTGTATATGGTTTTAAGACTGACCAGTCTGTATTGGACAACCAATAAGGGGGCCTGTTGCTGGAAAAGGCTAACGATTCTCCTTTGACCAACAGTCATTAGTTGCCTATAGTTCTTCACTAGGGGTAGGACGCCCTGAAATGTTGCTCTCTCATATTAGCATGTCCATTGATGCTGTGGAGGTCCTGGTCTTATTTATGTATCATTTCCAGGACATATTATTCCAGAGCAGTCTTCCTAGTATTCTGCCCCTTACAATCTTTCTATCCTCTCTTCTGCAATGTTCTGAGACATAGATGCAGTAGTTACAATGCAGGAATCCGCATGATCTTTTGATCTCTGATTCATATCCCATTATGCTTTTCTGTGATGATCTCCAATTGCTGTAAAGCTTCAGCAATTGGGGTTAATAGTCACACCTATACAGGGAAGGTGGCACATACACAGGAAAGATTCATAATTCTTTTTTATAATTTCCTAAATAGTTTGTGAAAGGAGAGGGTAATTTAGACATCAAGGGAGAGGACCAGAGGAAATCTAAACTTCCACTTTTTCTCACCTAAAACACACTGGCACTGCAACCCTTGTTTCCCATGCACTTGCTTGGTCATATTACCTACTAAAATTGATAACACATTAGCTGAATATTTACAACTTTGTATAAAATTAATAAGAAAGTAAATTTGTTGTAGAAAAATAATTTATTCATGCATTTTGCTAAGTAGCCCATTTCACACATATACTCATCATTTCACATAAAAACCATTGCTTTCAAAGTTCTGGTGGCTCTTGGTTTACAAGAACTTGCAATTTTTAATATATGAAAGTGTTCTTATAGTTATTATAGACATTATAGATGTATAAAAAGATTTTTACTGTAGCACTCAATAACATCTGTCAAGCAAATTCTCAATGACTAAAGGTGTAGCTAATTGATTAATTAGTATTTTATTAATTTTATAGCACTTTGCAAAGAAGCCACGCCCAATAAATACTTGAGAGTGTTCCTAAGCTGTTTTATTCCAAATAATGAGTAGAAGATGTGCAGGTCTGAATCTAACAATTACTTAGATCTAATTATGGATTAATGTAAGATATCAGAGGCTCCTTACAGGAAATTCAGCACATCTAATTCCTAGCATAATGATTAGGCTCCTATAAACCTTATTAAATACATAAAACTAATATGAATGTAAAACAGCGCTCTCTAGACTGTGAATTCTCATAAGTACATGCAATTCTACACAGAGCATTGCATTTGAGAGTAAGAGTTTAGCTTCTCCATGAATCAATAAATGGTCAACAATGACTCCTTGCCATGAATATTTACAAATAAGGATGTGTGGACAAAGGGGTATACTGTGGGACACACTGTGACACACTACAGCTTCCATAATGAGGTGGTGTGGGTTTTTGTTTTGTTTTGTTTTATTGTTTTTGTTTTTATTTATTTTGGAGGTGAAGGCTGCAAAGGCAGAGGGTATATAGAGGGGGATGAGTGGGTTTGGGGTACATGATGTGAAATTCACAAGAATCAATAAAAAATAGAAGAAGGAGGAGGAGGAGGAGGAAGGGAGGAGGAAGAGAGGAGGAGGAGGAGGAGGGGAGGAGGAGGAGAAGAAGGGAAGAAATAGTTTGGCAGCAATAAAAAATAAGACAAATAAAGATAAATGGTCAAAGTTCACTAACTAGCAAAACTCTTAAATTTTTTAAAAATTACCATACAAGGTATTAGGTGTCACGGCATTTCACGCATTTCAGTGTTTTAATGACTCCTTTCCCCACCTCTCCTACTCTCTGCTAACCCTGATCCCCAAGTCCCTTCTTCCCTTTCATGTGTCCCTTTGCCCAACACACATTCTTTCTCATCAGCTATTTTTACTCTCTCTTGGGCTCCATTCTTAGTTTTTAGAATCTATTCACTCTCACATCCACTTAAATGTACACATGGATTCTTTATAACAGTGTTCTCAACCTGTGGATTGCAACCCCTCTGACAAGTCTGTCTCCAAAACTTACTTAACATTATGATTTATAGCAATAACAAAATTAGAGTTATGAAGTAGCAAAAAATAACTCTATGGCTGGGGGTCACCACATGAGGAGCATTAAGGATGGGAAATACTGTTTTACAGGCTTATGATCTAGACATGGGAACTTGTGGATCTTTCTCAAAAAGGTAAAAATAGAAGGACTATCTGACCCAGATATTCCTGGGTGACACCCTAAAGTCTCCACAACCTTCCACAGAGACACCTAGACTTCATGGTAATTGCTGTTCTGTGTACAATAGCCAATGGGCCCAACCCAGATACACATCAACAGATAAATGCATAATGAAAGTGTACATAGGCACAATGGAATATTACTCAGTTGTAAAGAAAAAAGAAAATTTCAGGTAAAAAGGTGGGTCTAGAAAAGGTTTCTTTTTTAAAAAGGAACACATCCCCCAAGGTCAAACTGACTCTTACCAAGAATCTCAATCTAAAGAGAACCCGATCTGAACAAAGCAATTTTGGCAATGCCAAATCCACGGCCAAAGGATCTTTATCTCTAGAATTAGAACCAAAAATGTGGACATCTCTCATGATATGTAGCTCCATAAGAAACCTTTTTAGTCCAAGAGCTGTTTTTCTGTTGTTATTTTTTTTGTTTTTCTGCTTTAGACAGAGTCCTTCTATTATTTAACTCTGACTGTCCTGGAACTTGTTATGCCATTCTCAAACTCCCAGAGATCTGCCTGCCCCCACCTCTTGAATGCTGAGATTAAAGGTGTGCAACACCACACCTCGTTCTGTCCCAAAGTCTTAAGAATAAATAAAAGATAGCCATAAAAGGAGAATGAGTATTTAACACACTGAGCTTTACATAATACATCAAGAAACATATATTCACTAACACACACACACACACACAAGGAGAGAGAGAGACAGAGACAGAGAGAGAGAGAGCGAGAGAGGGAGAGAGAGGTTAAGAAGACCCCACCCACCCCCAGCAGAACATTCATGACAGAAATTGACAGTAATATACTTTAAGCAAACATTTTGAAAGGAATTCCTGGTTTTAAAAGTGCATTTTGGATTCTAGTTGTATAAATAAAATGGATATGAAATGTCACAATTAGAACTGTCCTTCTCAGTCTGAGCTAAAGAGGAAATGCGTGTTATAGAGTATCCCAAAATGCCAAAGGATAGAACACAGCAACTACTGGACAAACATCAGGAAAGTAAGGTTTGGCCTTCAGACCAGTCACTCTAATGTGGGCTGCTGTGAGCAGCCTAGCAATGATTGCAAAGCCACCTGTGAGGGGGTAGCTTGGTAAGGAAACTGGTAGAGAAGAAAATGACAGCCCACATGGCATGCCAACCCTGTGAGGGGTTAGCATCTCACTCTCTGGCAGGAAAAAGAAGTTCACTGATGAGTGCTAGTGAAATAAAGAAGGAAAAGCCATTTCCCAAAGAGTTAATCCCAACAACAGGTATCAAGACTGCATCTCTTCCAACTTACGAGGCTTGGCACAACTATGTCCTCTAGAATGACACAGTTCCTCACTCCCATCCATCTCCATCAACAGACCTCTGCCTCTCCTCCCTTCCCCTCCCACCCTCTTCTTCCCCTTCCCTTCCTCTTCCTCACTCTTGAGACACTCCTCAAACATTCAGTCCTCTGGGAAGGCCCTTCTCAGTCCTTAGTGGTTTTCCCTTGCCTTCTCCTATAAAGTTCTATTAAAAAATTAACTACATTAACAAAGTGTAGTTGTGCACACCTTCAATCTCAGTGCTTGAGAAACAGAGGCAGGCTGATTTCTGTTATTTCAAGGCTGTCCTGGTCTACAGAGTGAGTTCCAGAACATCCAGAGATAAATCATGAGTGAGACCCTGTTTCAAAAAAATAAAAACAAAACAACAGCAACAACAAATCCCTAAATTTGCCACATGACATTTTAATTCAACTTGACCTCGATATATTTCCCTAACAGATTGTGTTAATGAGTCCACTGGCCTCACCTCCCTACTAAGATCCTAGCATAGTATAATCAATAAATAGTAGATCATGCAGCTGCTCCATGAAGTACCAATATACAGAACTTTCTCTGATGCCAGATAGCCTCCTCTGATGGATCTCAGGTTGTCACTGGCAATGTTTACTGTACTGAATCTTTCCCCATCTTTGTTCCTAAAGAAATGGTTCTTCTTCTCCATCTACCCCTCCTCCCCAACTGCCACCTTCTTTTCTAGATTCTTAGACAGTGAGGCTATGATTTAATGGGGCTGTTTGTTCAAGGACAAAGCACAACTCTGGATATCTCTAATAAGATGAAGACCATGAAAGTCTTATAGGTTGTGGAACCTATCATCAAGTTCAAGGACTTCCTCTGGCTCTAAAACCATTCATATCCACATCTGTGAGTTTCTTCTCTCTTCTCATTTCCTTTCATGCTTCAGTTCATTTCAACAGACTACAGAAAGCTGCACACAAATTCATCATAGTTTCTTACTCCTTCATCTAAGCCCTGATTTGCCTACTAAATATGATACTAATTCCACTTTGCAAATAAGAAAACTAAGACATATTTACTGAGTAAACGAAAGCCTCACACTAGAAGGCCCTGGGCTGGACCTCAGCTCTATGTGAGTCAAAACTTTGGCTTTTCCTCTATACCTGATAATCTCCTCAAATCAGCAGTGGCATCCAGACTGCTAAAAAATCCCATAAACCAACAGAAGCAGTTAACATACAGATGTTCCCTGGGTGACCAGTCTCTGGTCAATTACAGGATATTTCCAATACACCTACCAGGGCATTGTGGTAACATCTTACTAACAATCATTTTCCCACATCAAACATCTTCACATTTGAGAAGACATCTACTTCATTATGGAAAGTTGAGTTAAGTAGTTTCCTGCTTGTGTTCTCTCAAAAGATGGATTGAAAGATGTAAAATCTAGCAAAAATATTTATATTTTTCAGAAATAGTTTCTATATGCTTTTTATTCAAGTCAGTTATTAAATATCTCCAGTAAGAAGTACACGTTTGATGATAAGATTCTTGATAGAGTCTTCACTTCTTTCTCTATTAGTTTGAATTTGGTTATGCCAACCTCTCCTCAGACTGGTTTGAGTTAGAGCTCGTGGAACAAACACAGATCCAAGATTCCTGATGGACTCACATGTTACTGCAGCACATCTTCTCGGTGTCTCTGATCACACACAGGTTCTCACTGTTTAAGTTCCCTGCTCTATGACTCAGAATAGATGAGTTTGACAGCTTGGATGTGGGCTTCCAAAGGTTAGTCATAAGCATTTCAAAGCATGTCACTGATTATATCATGGAATTTTGATGATATTTGCAGTTGCTTGAGGGGAAAAAAAAACAAAGCAAACAAAAAAAAACCTTTCTCCCAAGCCAGAAACCTGTTTTAAAAATCTGATCTCTGTCTGGTTTCTTGTAAATACTGTCATAACTGCCAGACTCTATTCTCTGCTCACTGGCTACAACTACAACCAAATTCTTGAAATCAATACTAGAAAAGTTATATATAATATTAACACATGCATACACATTATATATATATATATATATATATATATATATATATATATATATATACCCATCTTGTTTGAGAGCAAGTGATGAGAAAGCAGTTGATTTAATAAATACTAATTATTTATTAAGAGTTTAGCTTCTCCATGAATCAATAAATGGTCAACAATGACTCCTTGCCATGAGTATTTACAAGTAAGGATGTATGGACAAAGGGGTATACTGTGGGACACACTGTGACACACTACAGCTTCCATGATGAGATGGTTTGGGGTTTTTTTGTTTTGTTTTATTGTTTTTGTTTTTATTTATTTTGGAGGTGAAGGCTGCAAAGGCAGAGGGTAGACAGAGGATAGATAATAATAATTATTGTATTATTCCTTCAAGAAACTGCAATGAGTTGAGTTTGTATGGAGGTTACTATGAGGCAGATACTAGATGAAAAATGAAGCTCAACTTAACTGATATATTTTCTACACCTACTGAGTTGACATGCAAGACAAGCTGAGAGAAGAAGGAAGTTTCTCTGCCAAAGTACCAGGTCAGTTCAGGGAGTATGCACACAGCTCCAGACCATAATTCATGCCTCCATAAACACTAGTTACCAGGACCTAAGTCTTTTGAGATCTGATGTTCAGGCATGTAACTTCTAAATGAACATTTGGGGGTTGCAATATGCTGTCATGAAGTCACATTTACTTCTGGGGTCTCTTTAACCTATTAAGAACACATACCCTTGTACCTTGTGCTTCTTAACCATCAGACCATCTACAATTTTACTTTCTTTACCTTGCAGAGCAGCACTCAGTCCAGCCGTGGGGTCACTCTAAAATTAGTATTCAAGATGGTTCTAAAATTCACCGAAATTTGTTTGCCGTTTCTAGGTACTTAATTTCACTTTCTTATATTTCTGAATAAAACTTGCCTTACTCTTGAAAACTCACTTTGATTTTATTTTATTAAGACACACACACAGGAAAATGTGTGTCTGTTCTCATGTTACCCTGATCTTCTGGACTCTTTAGAAACCTTTTGTGTTGAAGCTTTGACTATAATTTGAATTACACTAGACAGAACTGTACCATGTACAGTTTGAGTACTTCTTTGCCAAAGTTTTTCTGTCTTCTTTGCGACTCTTTTCTAAGCAAATGAAACAGAAGTCTCTCCACAGGTAAGTCTTCTGCCTTTCTCTCAGGCCCTCCTTAGACGGTTTCTTGCACTACTCAATCTCATCAGCGTGTTTCAACTGACAATCTATCTTCTAAAACCCCTCAGTCTCAGATGAGCACTCAGCATGACTGTCTGCTTACACCACACCAGAAGGACAACCAGGAAGCAGAAAATATTTCTATCATTCATTATAAAGAGTGTTTCCAATTATTGAAATGGCTTGAAAGGGTACAAACTTAAATATTTCCTTGTCCTATATGAAGATTTATGTGAATAATTCCAGAAAAGTTTGGGGCATATATAAATATGTATCTAAAACATATATTTTCTTTCCAAATTGTCTGTTTCTACACTATGACTTTGACATCTTCCTCTACCAACACCTAGATATGTCATGTCCCTAGTTTTGTTTCAATATGCATATGTACAACGGTTTACTTTGCCAACTCTTTGTGATTGGCCTAAGTTCTTGCACTTTTTTCATTTTTCTACCAGCAATACAGCAAATATCCTCTCATGTGATTTATAATCTGTTGAGTTGCTATACCTGTGGCTAAATTCAAAGGATAAAAATTGCCACATCAGGGGTTGGAGAAATGGCTCAGTGGTTAAGCATACATACTGCTTTTGCAGAGGGTTTGAGCCTGGTCCTCCCTACCTACATCAAGCAGTTTACAATGACTATCACTCTAGTTTCAGTGAATTTGACTGACACTGTGGTCTCTGCTCACATTGCCACACAGGGACTGGGGCATGCCAATAAACAATCATGAAATATATATCTTTAAAGCTTGTTGCAACAAGAATGTCTATGCTTTGTAATTTTTGTTAGAGTGTGTCAAGTTGCCAGCCAACATTAAACCAACACAACTCTCCCTTTCAGAAAGGCACTTTCCTGTTTTCCTATCCTGGTCCATTAAAGGTATTGTCCAATGTTGTGCTATCAAATGTTTAATGTTTGCTCATCTAATTGGTGAAACACTTTGTTTGTTTTCGGTGTTATTTTTATATTTCTGACTGAGGTCAAACATCTTTTCTTCTGCCTGTTAGTCATCACACATCCTATTGAATGGCAGCTCCAGTTACAACCACTTGCTGGGTTTGAATCATCAACTTTCTTACTGATTTGCCAGTACTCACTGAGCACTGGGGAAACTGGACCTTTGCATTTTACACATGTAAATGATCTTGTCCTGTGTTGCCAGCGCTCTTCTGTGCTGATGCTTACTTTCTAGATAGACTTTCAAACTTTTGTTGGCAAATGTCATTAACCTTTTACTTTATGGGTTCTGGGTTTGCACCGGTAGTCCTCACTTCAAAGTTCTTACATTTACACTCAGTTGTTTGCTTCTATAGTCAGCTTCTTTCTTATTTCTTAAAAAAAACTTTATTAATTCTTTTAAAATCTTTGTATAATGTGTTTTGAACATATCTACCTCTTAGGCCCCAATTCTTCCCAGATTCACCACCATTTCCCTAATCTTCCAACTTCATATCCTCTTTTTTTTTTTCTGTATGTTTGTCTTTCTGCCCGTCAAGTTTAAATTTGTGCTGGCCATATGGAGTGTGATCAACTGATCAGGGCCTACCCAAGAAAACAAAGTTGACTGTCGGTCTGCAGCAGCAGCTATCAACTGACAATAGCTCCTTAACTAGGGATCAGATTTCATGTCCACATCCACTCTCCATACTAGGACTTGATCTGACATGAGCTTCTACGGAATTATAGTGTGGTCTTTTATTATAGTAAAATCTTTATTAGAGATTTCTCTAGTATAAAGGGTAGGCCAGTTTCAATCCAAGAACCTAGTAACGTGTCTCAGCATTAACGAGTCATCCTTGTTTTAGACAGGCGATCATTTCTTAACACACACACACACACACACACACACACACACACACACAGGCTTGCTTACAATACTGAGTTTTTCCACACAAAACCAAGACTTCTTTTTATCCATGTTACCTTCATGTCCTTCTGAATATTGTCAAGTTTTATTACATGAGTGCATCACTTGTCATAGTTTCATTACAAAATACTTCAAATTTACAATTGATATACTGAGTGGCTTGTATTTCTTTTGTTATACTTTGTATCTAATAGCTGAATTACTTTTTATTCACTTGAATGATATTTCCTTCTTTTTATGATGTGAAAGTTATAATCTGGTGACTATACTACTTGGTTGCATTTCCGTTTCTCATTTTAAAATGAAGAGCAATGTCAAAGTCTTCTAAGTCTGTTTTCCTTATCTTTCTTAGCTGTCAATAAGCTCTGAGCAACACCTCAGTTTTCTTCAGCACTCTCAACTAAGGAGCCCTATGAGTACACAGATCTTGTGAATTCTTTTTCAGTCATTGTTCCAGGGGTGATTAGCACCATTATTCTTTTGATACTTCTGGCATCAAAGACACTTAAGCTATTATTATACAGCAAAAGTCTGTTATTAAAAGATACAAACCACAGCACTTGGAATTAAAGTAGCATGCTACCCTCAAGTTATATTCAATCTTTTAATAACATGAAAACAAGAAATATATGTGAAGAAGCAGACAGAAAGACTACTATGACAAAGTGCTGGTCACATTAGTATACTTTAAATTGATTACATTTAGGATCTGAAAGGAGAGCTTTCCCCGCCCCCAGGCCCTCATTTCCCAATGCTCTCCTCCAGAATCTCCTCTGGAATGGTCTATCTCAACCTAATCATGTTTCTGTCATCCTTTCCAGACTCAGGTTCATTGCCTTAACTATTATGATTGCGTCCAGGGTGGCTTCCTTGAGTCTCTTTTCTATTTCTCACAAAGCTCACAGGAGAAACTCATAACTCATACTGCTGACATGACACCTTAAAGTGACACTCTATACCGCAGACACCTTAAAGTGACACTCAATACCGCAGAATACCGCATGAGTCCTTCAGCAGGGGCTTCAAAACCCTCCAAAGACTGCCCCTGCTCTGCCCGCCCCAGCACTGCTAACTCTTACAATGTATGGCCTGAGAAATAACATTTTCTTCCTGCCTTTGTTCTCCGTTCTTTGTGAGTATGATCATCATAAAGTTTCCACATCTCTCTTGTAAGTTTCTTCAGCTAGCTTCCTCAACACTGAAACTATGCCCCTGACCCTTTTAAGATCTCGTCCACAGTATCACTGTCTTTGTGGTGAGAACATTTTGAAATTTGTTTTTACTGTTTGAGGATGTCACACCCGCATTCATGTTGTCACCAAATCCACATCCATTCCTTCCGTTTCCTTCTCTATTAATCCCACTGCTTAATCTTCTTAACTCTACAAGGCTTTTTATCATTTTGTTTTGTGTTTTACTCCACTGAGTCCACTGGTGCTGACTGTATGCGCATGAGCATAAGACCCTCTATGTGAGGATGGGTAGCCTCCCAGGGGCTATATCCCTGAAGAAAAACTAATTCTTCCCCTCCTAGGAAGCATCAATAACTAATAATTTCTTAGCTAGGGGAAGAGAAATGAGCCTTCTCTCATACCCATGCAGGGATTTTATCTGTCTTGATCATTTATAGATCTTACGCTTGCAGTCATAGAAACTGTGAGCTGATGTATGCAATAGCTCTAGCAGAATTGTTTCACTGATGACATTTCCTACCTCTGGATCTTATAATGTTTCCACACCTTTTTCCACTACAATTTTTCTGACTTGGTGAGGAAGTCTCTGCAGGTGTCAGGCAGAGAAGCAAATCACAAAGAGATGAGAATGGAAACTCTGGTCAGATTCACTTCATCAACCCGGATCAAGACTTCTAACGAGCCTGATGTATCAGGTTTATTCCCAACATATGTAAGCCCAGGCTGATTTGGGGGGATACTTTCCTGGTGCAATGCCATCTATAGTGAAAAAGGAACTGTAATTACATCTAAACTCAACTCAGAGTACATGTCATTTCTTTCAAGAAGATGGGTACTAGAAATAGACTACCTGCATTAGTTTAAGGACTAAGGGTCTGGTCTGGTTTGGGCCCTACAGATAACCTAGGAGCAATTTGGGATATTAACCACTTCTGGTCTTAGTTGTAGAAGGTGGGAGAGCCTCTAGCTCTAGGGGTCATTTAGATTACTAGGCATCTCCATTCATGGCTTGTAGGAGCCTCTTCTTATGAGGGTCATTTAGACCATTAGATATCTCCAGTCCTGTTTGTGGACACTTGGGAGCTCCAGTAAAGGTCACTAAGATTACTAGCCACCTCTACTCCTAGTTATAGGAGCTTCATATGGTTAGCTCAAAAAATAATGCAGATCACCAGCTTTCTGGTGGAAGAAAAGGTTTTTCATCTTTCCCATTGGAAAGGAAATCCTGTTCTCTTAGCATTCCTGGTTTCTCTGGAGATCTGTGGGCAGAGTCCTTCATGCTGTGCTCCCAACAACCTGTGAAGAGAGATGTGATAGGGATGTCCGATTTAGAGATGAGCACTCTACTGTCTCTTATTCTCAACACATGACCAGAGTCTCTGTGCTAATCACCATTTATGGCAAAAGGAAGCTACTATGATGAGGGCTGAGAGATGCACTAACTTGTGGTGGCAGTTTATTACTGTAGCCAATAGCAGAATAATAATAGCATTAGGTTTTATGACTTATGGACTTTGCTGCCCACAGATTTTTGGCTCTGTTAATGTTACCCACATGAGTTCCATCATATGTAACAGGTTTTAAATCCAGTAATAAAGTGATTTGTTACTGTCTTTGTTACTGTTCTATTGTGAAGAGACATCATAACCAGCGCAACTCTTATAAAAGAAAATATTTAACTGGGGACTTGTTTACTGTTTCAGAGGATTAATCATTAGCAACATGGCAAGAAGCATGGAAACCTGGAAGCAAGTATGGGGCTGAGAGCTTATATCCTGGTCCATAGGCAGGCAGGTAGTCAGAGAAAGAGAGAAACACAAAGACAGAGAAACAAGGAGACTGAGACTGGCCCTGGCATGGGCTTTTGAAACCTCAAATGGACCTCAGTAATGCAGTTCCTCCAAGGATATACCTACTCCAACAGAGCCACACCTGCTAATCCTTCCCAAAGAGCTCCACTAACTAATTGGGAACCAAGAATTAAAAAGCATTAAGCCTATGGGAGCCATTCTCATTCAAACTATCACACTATGGTAACTATGGTAACGTTTGAGCCAGTATTGAACCAGAGTATATTTTGCCAAGCCAGTTGTTGTACCTCTCACTACCCAAGCTGTTTGGTAGGACTCTTGATGACTTTTCTCTCCTGCTGATATGCATAGAACATCCAGCACTATGAAATCTAGGTATGAGGGAACGAAGCTTCCACATTAATACTTGCTTTGATTTCTCCTTGTCAAGTATGTGGTATCTTGGCAACATGATCTTACAATCAAGCTCTGGAGAGCACCCAGGAGCAATGGCAAGAGCCTGCAAAGTTTGGGGTGTCTATGAGTGTCTCAAACAATGAGCTTTTTGTTAATAGCCCAGGGTGTCTGTGGCTGGTATTATCTCTGCACTATATGTATATGTTTTAGAAATTTTCCCAAACAGCAGATATTCATATGGATTTTTTCCAAGTTTTTAAGTTTAATTTTTCCTTGCTTTAACCTGCCCTCACACCCCTCATCCCATTTACCCCTTCCTGTTCTCTTATTCCCTTTTCTTCTTCATACGACCTTTGTTCTGTCCCCACTCCCATGAAATTTAATCCCCTGGGCCTCACTGATTTCCTGATGTCTTTACGTACTCCAATGTAACCCCACATATCTAAAAATTCAAAGCTAGCATCCATGCTTGAGAGAGAACATGAGGTTTTAGTCTTTCGAGATCTGGATTACTTCACTCCGACTAGTTATTTGTAGCTCCATTTATTTACTTGCAAATTTTATAATTTCATATTTCTTTGCAGTTGAGTAATATGCCATTGCAGTAAACATAAATAAGCAAGTATTTATGAAGTAAGATACAGAGTCCTTTGGAAATATGCACAGGAAAGATATACGTGGGTTATATGGCCAGTCTATTTCCATATTTTTGAGAAACCCTTATTCTGATTTCAACATGGGCTGCACCAGTTCACACTCAAATCAAAAGTAAATAAATGGAAGCTTTTATAAATATATACATATATACAGATGTACGCAGGTGTGTGTGTGTGTGTGTGTGTGCGTGTGTCTATACAACCCATCAGTCTGTAATAGTCCTAAGAAATGTTGGTGGAACTGAATTTTAAAGATACAACAAAGGCAATGATTTCTGAAAATCCAGGAAACAGTAGCTGGACTGTTCTCAAAGCTGTTAGTGAGAACTACTGTGAGCAAACCTCAGTCACTGCTGTCTACAAAGGTGACATATGCTGTTATCTCTTAAGCTTTTTTGACCACCTGATCTCTATGAAAACTCAGTGTAGCCTGTGCAGAATGAAATTAGAAATGAATAATAAACTATTATGGATTGCTGGGTTGTAAGGATATACACACACACAAGTACACCCATATATATGTATATATTCATAAAAGCTTCCATTTAACCCACTTATATCTTTCCTGTGCATATAAATTCTACATAAGGATTTGTGAGGCTGGTGGCATTCCAATTATAAACAAAAATAGGCCAATAGCCAGATTTAATCTTTGTTTATCACTTTAAACTCCTACTCCATTCTACTACTCTGATGTTTGTTTGTTTTCTCTCCAATGTTGTTTCTTTTTTTTTATTTTTAAAAATTATTAGGTAGTTTCTTTATTTACATTTCAAATGTTATTCTCTTTCCTGTTTTCCTGTCCAAAAATCCCCTATCCCCTTCTCCTTTCCCCTGCTCCCCAACCCACCCACTCCCACTTCCTGGTCCTGCATTCCCCTATGATGGAGCATAGAACCTTCACAGGACCAAGGACCTCTCCTCCCATTGATGACTGACTAGGCCATCCTCTGCTACATATGCAGCTAGAGCCATGAGTCCCACCATGTGTTTTCTTTGATTAGTGACTTAGTCCCAGGGAGCTCTGGGGGTACTG
The DNA here is from genome assembly GCF_000001635.26 of Mus musculus. NCBI lineage: Eukaryota > Metazoa > Chordata > Mammalia > Rodentia > Muridae > Mus > Mus musculus. The sequence goes on from NC_000084.6 coordinate 20,245,943, forward strand.
ATTAGTTCATATTGTTGAACTAATTAGTTCATATTCTGCCTATGGGGCTGCAACTCCCTTCAGCTCCTTGGGCACTTTATCTAGCTCCTTCATTAGGAACCCTGTGTTCTGTCCAATGGATGGCTGTGAGCTTCCACTTTGTATTTGTCAGGCTTGGCAAAGCCTTTCGAAAGACAGCTTTATCAGGCTCCTGTCAGCAAGCTCTTGTTGGCATCCGCAATAGTGTCTGGGTTTGGTGATTGTTTATGGGATGGACACCCATGTGGGGCCGTCTCTGGATGGTCGTTCCTTCAGTCTCTGCTCTGAACTTTGTCTCTATAATTCTTTCTAAGAAGGAACGAAGTATCCACACTTTGGTCTTCCTTCTTCTTGAGTCTCATGTGCTTTGCAAATTGTATCTTGGGTAGTCTGAGCTTCTAGGCTATTATCCACTTATTAGTGAGTTCATATCATGTGTGTTCTTCTGTGATTGGAGTACCTCACTTAGGATGATATCTACCAGACCTATCCATTTGTCTAGAGATTTCATGAATTCATTGTTTTTAATAGCTGTGTAGTACTCCATTGTATATATGTATTTTAAAGGACATGCCATTAAAGAGGAGAAAATTGAAGAGGGAGAAGAAAGTACCCATAGAGAGAAGATAGATGGACTTCGGTCAGGAATAACACAGACAAGCAAATGATCACAAAGGTTATGTCTTGTTTGCTCGAAATGCTTTTTAAAACCTGTCACTCATCATTAGTAACTTTTCATCTTAGCAACTTTGGAACTAGCTGCATCTTTCCTAACATCTATTAAAATGAAAAGTTTATAATTTTCTACTGTGACCTGAGGGTTTGGCTCCGAACATAAGATACATGAGTCTATGAATGACACCGACACTCCAAATATACTTCTCTTATTAATCTGGTGAGGAGCTGAGACCTTCCGAACAGCTGAGAAGCCTTTCAGCACAAGCAGGAGCCTCTATGCTTTAGCCATTTTGACTGTCTGTTACCAAAAGTCTTCAGTAGAGGAGAGGCAAGTGCCTCCCCCACAGAGAGCATCTTTTCATCGGGCAGAGTGTCTCTTAGCTTTAACTGGAAGCAATGATGAACTTGTCAAGCATTTCACTGATATCAGCTCAAGTTTTTAGGGTGGGGATCCAGACTGGTTATACGTACCTTCCTCCTCCCAGTGGAAAGCAGAAACACCACCAAGCCTACATGTAAGAACATCTAAATGACCCGGGGATTAGTGGGGCACGCCTTTAATTCCAGCACTTGGGAGGCAGAGCCAGGCAGATTTCTGAGTTCAATGCCAGCTTGGTCTACAGACACTTCCAGGACAGCCAGGGCTACACAGATAAACCCTATCTCGAAAAACCAAAACAAAAAACAAAAAACCTACAAGGACATCTTCTGGAAAATTAATTGAATCAAACACCTGCAAGCTAGCAGAGAAGAGCAAAGAAACTGCCTTGATCGTGGACGTAACAGAAGCCAGCTGCAGCGATGGACTGGCACTCCTTCAGGATAGCTGCCCTGCTGCTCACTTCCCTGGTAAGTGGATTCTGCTGGAAGCATCCTTTACTCCCCAGCCTCAGCATAGCGAAGCTGAGACTTTTCAGAGAATGTGATCTCCAGGGACTTCTATGCTAAACCATTAAAAGTTTATGCTAATGACAAGGTGGTTTTTATGAACTGTGATTCTAAGTGGTGCTTCTCTCTTTAATTGAAGACTACAGATCATATTACTGTGCCAGTGTCCACTCACAAGACCATGTCTGACATCCTAGTCAATGACTGGTCACTATGGAAAAATATTGATTTTAAGGAAGGCCTAAAGTTGCTGTGTTTGCTTGTTCAAATTCTCATTGGCAGGGCTGGATCTTTTCAACTAGATATTCCTGGTGTGTCTAGATTGTCAATTGAAACATTTCCCCTTCTCTGAGTATTTTGACTGACATGCTGACAGTGTGTTTTAAAGCCAAGAAAGGATTTGTAGACGTGAGGATTACAAATGTCTGTGATGAACCTCACAGTCCGAGCAATCTCTTCTCCCCCCACAACCAGATGTTGTCAGAATCCATTTTACTAACACCAAACCCCTTTGCTGTTTAGAGCTTGAAGGAAAATTCCATTGATAGTTTCAAAAACTGCTAATACAAGAATTTTATATAAATAATATAGCAGGTGATGGGATGAGCGTAATTATAGGGTAAATAATTGCTGCTGTCCTTGTCCTCAATAAGGATGTGGCACAGAAGTTGTACACCTGCTAGTCAAACCATGCAGTGCAATGATTTATTGTTGCCCCCTTACAAGCCACCCATTTTCTCTTACAGTTCATAAATGTGCCACACCAGGATATTAATCTCATGTTCAGCAAAAAGTTTTAAAGTCATAGTCTCTCTCCAAGTAGGGTGAACGTCATCTCAAAGGACAATGGCCAGTTAAATCCCTCCCCAGTTTTTGGCAGGATGTAGCCCTTCTTTGTTTTTCCTGCTTGACTTTAGAACTGGAATGTTGGATTCCTATCACAACAAGGTAGGGTTTTGATGGACTGTATGTTAGCTAGTTTGAATTCGGTTCGTTCATTACAAGGGGCCATGGGGCTGGGACGATGCTCAATGAAGGCACACTTTCCTGGCATGTACCAGACCCTGGGTTCAGTTCTCAGAAGTGAATGATGAAAGGCAAGGGTGGTGAGAAGTAACATTTAGTAACAAGTGACTCTTGGTTTATACAATTATTTCTCATTAACTGCATTTTACAAAATTCCTCCAGACAGCTATTTCTTGGTTCATGGTTTGTCAATAAAATATATCACCTTATCAAAGCCCTCAGGGAACTGTCTGCCTAAGGAAGAGGTGTTTGGAAATTTATACTTTATTCCCTAGGCTTGAAAGGAAAGAGAGAGAACACTCAAGAGAGAGACAGACAGACAGACAGACAGACAGACAGGGGGGTTGAAGAAGGGGAAGTCTGTGCCCATATTTACTGTGGAATCTGAGACGTGTTTCTCAGATGTCTTATCTTTATTTCTGTTTTTACTTGTGTGTGTGTATGGGTGAGTCTGTGAGTGTATGCCACAGGTGTGTGGGTGCCCTGGAGCAGGAGTTACAGGTCCTGACGAATCAAGGATTATGGATGCTGGGAACTGAATTCAGTCTCTGCAAGAGCAATGCATGTTCTTCACCACCAAGCCTTCTCCCCAGCCCATCTTTAGAAACATTTGTGTAACAACTTAAAATAATGTGTTTCCAGATTAATTCAACTTTTTAGTAAAATGTTTCACTTTTGAAGGCCTTGAGGATCCTATTTTCACTGCTGATTTTAGCAGATAATTTTGCAATCCCAGCCTTCCAACCCTAGACTCACTGAGTGCATTTGTCTTTAGAAAACTGGAAGAGGGGAAAATAATTTGAAGTCTATATTCTTCACTGTTAAAAGTCAATAAATAAAAATCCATGTTAGGAATATATTTGGAAAATGCCAGTATATTTTATATGTGAAAGCTGGCAATATTTTTATATAAAGCTTTATAGAGAGCTGGACAACTATGTTGGTGGGATATTTCATGACCTGCTCAGCACATGTGGAAGTGCATGCTTTAAGCTTTCCCTAAATAAGTAAGTTAGGTCAGAGAGACTACAGTGGAAAAATTGTTCCTAAGGGACCAAGGTTGCTGCATAAACTTTCTACTGATTCAGACATCTGCCTGAATAGATGGTAGCTCATATCTGTTACAGCACTAGAAACTGAAGGCATGAACTGACTCTTGCTTCTCCTCCTCTCATCTCTCATCTGCCTATCAGCTATCTTCTATCATCTTTCCATCATCTTTTTAACTCTCTAATTTTCCATCTATGTTTCTATCATAATGTATGGAAGCAATATTATGATTTTTCCTGCCAGAGAACAGTGCTACCTGTACAACAAAAAAGAACACCTCTGCTGATGGTTGTGACAATTATGAAGGGAATGCCACAGCCTCTATGAGAAAGAAAACAGTAAGATCTGAGAACTCTAGTGATTGATGAAAAATTCACTTGCAATGTTTCCAGGTCAGATTAATCTGCTAAACATGAGGACAACTCTGAAGACAACTTTTTCTATACAGGAAACTTCGGCAGGTTAAGCTAAAAGAACATGCAATGTGGGAGACTCCTTCTTTTATTTTTTAACAAAAATAATGCTAGTCATAGTTTTGGGTTTTGTTTGATTTGAGATTTTTGATTCAGGGACTTCCTCTGCAGCTCAGCCTAGCCTGCACTCAGTAGGTAGCTCATGCCGGTCTTAAACATGTCCTCCTGTCTCAGCCTCCTCTACACATCAGTTATAAGCATGCACCACTAGATTAGGCTCTAGTCTACACTTTTTATGAGATTTTTATGAGATTACTATTTCATTCAATTAAAAACAAAATTTCTAAATGCCCAATAAATTAACCCCACAATGTGAACATGATTGAACTTTTTTAGAATACAAGCAGGAGTTAAAAGGGTACTTGCTTATTACATAGTTTATTAAATTATTTGATCCAGATATTGAAAGTTTTCATATTTATGTTAAGTGAGACCAAAAGTAAGAAAAGTACTAAAGAGCTGCTATAGACCAAACAGAAAACAATCCAGCAGGGATGCTTGTCTGCACATAAATTACAGAGGGTTACGTTTCAGGAGTTGGTGTTTCTAGTCCCCTCTGGTTAGTTAAACACAAATTGTAGTTACACAGGATCATCTCCACAAATGTGGTGTTTGCAAAAGCTTTCTTAATTTACTGACAATTTAGGAGTAGTATCTTCCTTCCACTTTACATGAATGGAGAAGACAAACCCTTCACCAGGCAAGTAGGCCTGTCCCAATGTGAAAAAAAGCATTTAAATGGCAAGAAAAGCTAAAGTATAAATGTGGTAGACATGAATCAAGATGAACCTGACCCCCTTTCCCACATCACTTGCTTTCTTGCCATATCCACTCCAGTAAAGTCTGTGTGGCAAGTCCAAAAGCTTGGCCACAGTCCTGAGGCAAAAAGTTTCATGGAAACTGGTCTCTGGGATCCTTGGCATCCTGTAACATGGTTGTTCCAGACAAGTCCTGTGATAGTCAGTGAAGGATTTAAAGTGCTTTCCTTCAGTATTGTTTTATTATAGGTGTCACCAAGGAATGATTTGACAAATAGCTAAGTTAGATTAAACACTGCTCCCTGGCCTTCACCAGTATCCTAGGCAGACCTTGAGCTGACCTGAGTTTGAAATTTCATAAGAATGTTACTCATTCAGATGAAATGCCTCCAGTATTGATAGTAAGAAATTAAGTATTGCAGTTTGCTGGATAAGAACTAGAAATCTCAGGGCTAGTTCAACAAAGTATACTTAGAATCCTCACTAGAGTCAGGTATGGTAGGTTACATTACACATTAGAAGAAAGTTGGTGAGTTCTTCTGACAAATGGAAATTCCCTACAGATACTTAATAGAGCAGTCAAGTTACTCCCATATGCAGGATTTACAATGGTCTAGGAAGAAGGAGGGTTGTGGTTTAAGGAGGAACTAGAGTTGCATTATTCATGAAAAGGTTAGCAAGAGAAGAACCCCCTAATGCAAGCTTTCACAAGGCTCTGAGGAATAGCATTAATTGAAACTAGGGTGTGAAAACCTCACCTGGCTCCTAGAATGGCCAACTTTAGAAAGGGCCGCCTTTTATCTCAGTTGTAACCACTGCGTGGTTCCTGTCAGTCTTTATGTATGCATTTCTCTGTTTTGTGTCAGATAACATCAATGTACCTTGCCTGATGTGTCACCTAACTCTTTGTTTTCTTCTGTAATATAAGTCTGAAACTCACTTTGACAAATTACATTCAGATACAGCACTACCTCTGGTATTTGTATCTGTTTGTCATTTTTCTCTGACTCCTTGCCCACCTGAGTATCGGGACCCTGATTCTTCCATGATTTGAGGAACCAACTGAGGACAGTCCTCAGCACTTTCTGATACCTCTCTATTCTGAATTCAACAAGGACTCTGTTGCTGAAAGTCCTGGCACATTAACAGACATTGCCTAGTGTACATGGAGGAAGCTTGGTCTACTGGGCATTGTGGGTAAATTTCTTCTGCTCCTTCAGCTGAACTAACACCCTCCAGGGTGCTGGGTCATGCCACTTGTACAAGTTATGCTTGGTATGCAAACTCTTGTAATGGTCTTAGGGCCAACTTTCCTCATGCCAGTGGCTGGTGATCCATGCTCTTAATTGATCTGTGAGTATGAGTACAGTCTTTTATACTTCTCTAATTAGAATCATATTCCTACAAATTAACAGCTGATTGATGCTTTAGAAACACTTTAACTCTAAGCTATTTGAAGGCAAGCCCCATGTCGGATTAACCATTGTAACTCACAGCTCTCTCATCCAATATAAGACTGCTGCACAGTGTCTCTTGGCTCAGAACAGTAACACCAAAAGGGAAATTCAGGATAGCTCAAGTTTCTTTTCCTACACATACTCCAAAAATATATGCTACCAAGGAAGCCAGTGTGGAAATAGTCATGTTGCCTTATCCCAACATTTTGTGATAGAGTGTTGCACCACCTGAAATTTCAACCAAAGCTTAGCAGAATGTTCAGGGTCTCAAGCTTCCTAAGGCTGTAAGTTTTTAATACAGTTCCTTTATGTTGTGATGATCCACAAGCATAAGATCATTTCATGTTACTTCATATCTATAATTTTCTACTGTTACAAATCATAATCTTATATGCAGGGTATCTGATATGTGACCCCTGTGAAAGGGTTGTTTGACCCCTAAAAGTGTCATGACCTTTGACTGCTAAGGTTGAGAAGCAGTGCTTTAAAGCCATTATGATGTCTTAGACCCTTGTAGTACATGTTTTTCCAAGAAATGAACAAAGTGCTAATAATTGGAGAAATGAAGACAATAAAGTATGGCCAACCCTAACATTATAGCCTTTGTAAGATGAATCTAAAAGAAATATAAAACAAGGGTGTTTTGTTTTGCTGTTTCTTTGGTTTGGGGTGGTGTTATTTGTTTTATAAAGAAACATTCTCTTAGGTGCTTCTCAGCCTTTGGGTATTCCTCAGTTGTGAATTCTTTGTTTGGCACTGTACCCCATTTTTTAAATGGGGTTAGTTGTTTCACTGGAGTCTAACTTCTTGAGTTCTTTGTATGTATTGGATATTAGCCCTCTATCAGATTTAGGATGGGTAAAGATCTTTTCCCAACCTGTTGGTTGCCATTTTGCCTTATTGAGGGTGTCCTTTACCTTAAAGAATCTTTGCAAAATTGAGGTTCCATTTGTCGATTCTTGATCTTACAGCACAAGCCACTGGTGTTCTGTTCAGAAAATTTCCCCCTGTGCCCATATTTTCGAGGCTTTTCCCCACTTTCTCCTCTATAAGTTTCAGTGTCTCTGGTTTTATATGGAGGTCCTTGATCCAGTTGGACTTGAGATTTGTACAAGGAGATAAAAATAGATCAATTTGAGGGGCACAAGTTCCTTCTGGTTGGGGCCAGTACTGGGTCACCTTAGGCAAAGAATCAGCCAACACCCCACAGTCCCCAGAGGACTCTCCACGTGATCTTAGGATCAGTGCAACACAACATCTGTTCCAAACCAATTGTGATGGTCCAGTGACAGCAGGAAAAAGGACACCAGAGGCCTGCCAGGGCAGAAGCTCGGGTTCCTTCTGATTGGTACTTGTTTACCTTGGTTTTGAACAGACCAGACATTTCCATGATCCTCAAAGAAGACACCACTTCCAGGCACTGTAACATCCCCGGGATCTTAGGATAATAGGATCCAGGATAACAGGAGCTTTATCACACCAGGATTTCAGGGTCTCAGAGAAACCTTGACTGCCAAGAACTCTGACACACCCAGAACCTCAAATTCACAGGATCCCACAAATCAAAGGATCACAGAGAAAGATGGACTCTGAGGAGTCCTGAATCAGCTGGGATTATAGGAAGGACAGGATTGAGGGCAGCAAGCACTTGGGATAATAAGATGGCAGGAGGCAAGCTTAAGAACAGAAGCAACAGAAACCAAGGTTACTTGGCATCATCAGAACCAAACTCGACCACAATAGCAAATCCTGGATACACCATGACACCAGAAAAGCAAGACATGGATCTAAAGTGATTTCTCATAATGATGATGGAGGACTTTAAGAATGAAATACAGGAAACACAGGTAAACAGCTAGAAACCTGTAAAGAGGAAGCAAAATAAAAAAAAAAAATCCCTTAGAGACTTACAGAAAAACACTACCAACAGGTGAAGGAATTGAACAAAACCATCCAGGATCTAAAAATAGAAGTAGAAACAATAAAAAAAAATCACAAAGGGACTTAGTTCTGGAGTTAGAAAACCAAGGAAATAAATAAGGAACCATAGATGTGAGCATCAGCAACAGAATACAAGAAATGGAAAAATCTCAGGTGCAGAAGACTCCATAGAAAACATGGACACAACAATCAAAACAATGCAAAAATGCAAAACAATCCTAACTCAAAACATCCAGAAAATCCAGGACACAATAAGAAGACCAAATCTAAGATTAAAAGGCATAGATGAGAATGAAGATTTTCAACTTAAAGGGCCAGTAAATATCTTCAAGAAATTATAGAAGAAAACTTCCTCAACCTAAAGAAAGAGATGACCATGAACATACAAGAAGCCTACAGAACTCCAAATAGACTGGATCAGAAAAGAAATTCTTCCTGACACATAATAATCAGAACAACAAATGCACTAAATAAAGATAGAATATTAAAAACAGTAAGGGAAAAAGGTCAAGTAACATATAAAGGCAGGCCTATTAGAATTACACCAGACTTCTCACCAGAGACTACGAAAGCCAGACGATCCTGACAGATGTTATACAGACCCTAAGAGAACACAAATGCCAGCCCAGGCTACTATACCCAGCTAAACTCTCAATTACCACAGATGGAGAAATCAAAGTATTCCATGACAAAACCATATATACACAATATCTTTCCACGAATCCAGCCATTCAAAGGAAATAACAGGAAAAGACCAATACAATGACAGAAATTATGCCCTAGAAGAAGCAAGAAAGTAATCCTTCAACAAACCTAAAAGAAAACAGCCACAAGAACAGAATCCCAACTCAAACAACAAAAATAACAGGAAGGAACAATTATTTTTCCCTAATATCTCTTAATATCAATGGACTCAATTCCCCAATAAAAAGACATAGACTAACAGACTGGGTACACAAAAAGGACCCAACATTTTGCTGCTTACAGGAAACCCATCTCAGGGAAAAAGAGACACTACCTCAGAGTGAAAGGCTGGAAAACAATTTTCCAAGCAAATGGTCTGAAGAAACAAGCTGGAGTAGCCATTCTAATATCAAATAAAATCAACTTCAAACCCAAAGTTATCAAAAAAGACAAGGAGGGGCACTTCATACTCATCAAAGGTAAAATCTTCCAAGATGAACTCTCAATCTTGAATATCGATGCTCCAAATGCAAGGGCAGCCACATTCATTAAAGGAACTTTAGTAAAGCTAAAAGCACACATTGCGCCTCACACAATAATAATGGGAGACTTCAGCATTCTACTCTCATCTGTGGACAAATCTTGGAAATAGAAACACAGTGAAACAAACAGAAGTTATGAAACAAATGGATTTAACAGATATCTACAGTACATTTTATCCTAAAACAAAAATGATATAACTTGTTCTCAGCACATCATGGTACCTTCTCCAAAACTGACAATATAATTGGTCACCAAACAGGCCTCAACAGATACAAAAATATTAAAATTGTCCCATGCATCCTATCAGATCACCAGGGACTAAGGCTGATCTTCAATAACAACATAAGTAATACAAAGCCAACATTCACTTGGAAGCTGAATAACACTCTCCTCAATGATACCTTGGTCAGGAAGAAATAAACAAACAAATTAAAGACTTTTTACAGTTTAATACAAATGAAGCCACAGTATACCCTAACTTATAGGATACAATGAAAGTAGTCCTAAGAGGAAAAACCATAGCTCTGAGTGCCTCCAAAAAGAAACTAGAGAGAGCATATACTAGCAGCTTGACAGCAAATCTGAAAGCACTAGAACAAAAATAAGCAAATTCACCCAGAAGGAGTAGAAGGCAGGAAATAATCAAACACATAGCTGAAATCAATCAAGTGGAAGTGAAAAGAACTAAACAAAGAAACAACCAAACCAGGAGCTGGTTCTTTGAGAAAATCAACAAGAAGATAAGCCCTTAGCCAGACTCACTAGAGGGCACAGGGATAGCATCCTAATTAACAAAATCAGAAATGAAAAGGGAGACATAACAACAGGACCTGAGGAAATCCAAAACACCATCAGATCCTACTACAAAAAGCTATACTCAACAAAACTGGAAAACCAGGATGAAATGGACAAATTTCTAGACAGATACCTGTTACCAAAATTAAGTCAGTATAAGGTTAATGACCTAAGCAGTTCAATATCCCCTAAAGAAAAAGAAGCACTCATTAATAGTCTCCAAAAAAAAAAAAAAAAAAAAAAAAAAAAAAGCCCAGGACCAGATGGGATTAGTGCAGAGTTCTATCAGAGCTTCAAAGAAGACCTAATTCCAATTCTCCTCAAACTATTCCACAAAATAGAGACAGAAGGTTTTCTACCCAATCCATTCTATGAAGCCACAATTACTCTGATACCTAAATCACATAAAGTTCCAACAAAGACAGAGACCTTCAGACAAATTTCTCTTATGAATATCAATGCAAAAATACTCAATAAAATTCTCGCTAACCGAATCCAGGAATACATCAAAACAATCATCCATCATGATCAAGTAGGCTTCATTCCAGGGATGCAGGGATGGTTTAATATACAGAAATCCATCAACATATCCACTACATAAGCAAACTCAATGACAAAAACTACATGATCATCTCATTAGATGCTGAGAAAGCATTTGACAAAATCTAACACCCATTCATGGTAAACGTCTTGGAAAGATCAGGAATTCAAGGCCCATACCTAAACATAATGAAAGCAATATACAGCAACCAGTAGCCAACATCAAACTAAATGCAGAGAACCTTGAAGCAATCCCACTAAAATCAGGGACTAAACAAGGCTGCCCACTTTCTCCCTACCTATTCAATATAGTACTAAAAGTCATAGCCAGAGCAATTAAACAACAAAGGGAGGTCAAGGGGATACAAATTGGAAAGGAATAAGTCAAATTATCACTATTTTCAGATAATATGATAGTATATATAAGTGATCCTAAAAATTGCAACAGAGAACTCCTAAACCTGATAAACAGCTTCAGTGAAGTAACTGGATATAAAATTAATGCAAACAAATCAGTGGCCTTTCTCTACACAGAGGATAAACAAGCTGAGAAAGAAATTAGGGAAACAAAACCCTTCACGATAGTCATAAATAATATAAAATACCTTTGTGTAACTCTAACTAACCAAGTGAAAGATCTGTATGATAAGAACTTATAGTCTCTGAAGAAAGAAATCAAAGATCTCAGATGGAAAGATCTCCCATGCTCATGGATTGACAGGAATAATATAGTAAAAATGGCTATCCTGCCAAAAACAATCTACAGATTCAATGAAATCCCCATCAAAATTCCAACTCAATTCTTCACTGAGTTTTCTTCACTGAGTTTTCTTCACTGAGTTTTCTTCACTGAGTTATAAAGGGCAATTTGCAAATTCATCTGGAATAACAAAAAAACCTAGGATAGCAAAAACTCTTCTCAACACTAAAAGAACTTCTGGTGGAATCACCATCCCTGACCTCAAGCTGTACTACAGAGAAATTTTGGTAAAAGTGCATGGTACTGGTACAGGGACAGATAGGCCGACCAGTGGAATAGAATTGAAGACCCAGAAATGAACCCACACACCTATGGTTACTTGATCTTTGACAAGGGAGCTAAAACCATCCAGTGGAGAAAAGACAGCATTTTCAACAAATGGTACTGGCTTAACTTGGGGTTATCATGTAGAAGAATGCGAATTGATCCATTCTTATCTCCTTGTACTAAGGTCAAGTCTAAGTGGATCAAGGAACTCCACATAAAACCAGAGACACTGAAACTTATAGAGGAGAATTTGGGGAAAAGCCTTGAAAATATGGGCACAGGGGGAAATTTTCTGAACAGAACACTAATTGCTTGTGCTGAAAGATCGAGAATTTTCAAATGGGACATCATAAAATTGCAAAGCTTCTGTAAGGCAAAAGACACTGTCAATAAGACAAAAATGCCATCAACAGATTGGGAAAGGATCTTTACCTATCCTAAATCAGATAGGGGATTAATATCCAATATATATACAGAACTCAAGAAGATGGACTCCAGAAAATCCAACCGTATTAAAAAATGGGGTACACATTAAAAAATGGGGCTCAGAACTGAACAGAGAATTCTCACCCAAGGAATACCGAATGGCAGAGAAACACCAGAAAAAATGTTCAACATCTTAATCATCAGGGAAATGCAAATCAAAACAACTCTGAGATTCCACCTCACACCAGTCAGAAGGGCTAAGATGAAAAATTCAGGTGACAGCAGATGCTGGCGAGGATGTGGAGAAAGAGGAACGCTCCTCCATTGTTGGTAGGATTGCAAGCTTGTACAACCACTCTGGAAATCAGTCTGGCGGTTCCTCAGAAAATTGGACATAGTACTACAGGAGGATCCCACAATACCTCCCCTGGGCATATATCTAGAAGATTCCCCAACTGGTAAGAAGGACACATGCTCCACTATGTTCATAGCAGCCTTGTTTATAATAGCCAGAAGCTGGAAAGAACCCAGATGCCCCTCAACAGAGGAATGGATACAGAAAATGTGGTACATTTACACAATGGAGTACTACTCAGCTATTAAAAAGAATGAATTTATGAAATTCCTAGGCAAACGGATGGACCTGGAGGGCATCATCCTGAGTGAGGTAATCCAATCACAAAGGAACTCTCACAATATGTACTCACTGATAAGTGGATGTTAGCCCAGAAACTTAGGATACCCAAGATATAAGATACAATTTGCTAAACACATTAAACTCAAGAGAACGAAGACCAAAGTGTGGACACTTTGCCCCTTCTTAGAATAGGAAACAAAACACCCATGGAAAGGGTTACAGAGACAAAATTTGGAAGTGTGATGAAAGGATGGACCATCTAGTGATTGCCATATCCAGAGATCCATCCCATGATCAGCTTCCAAACGCTGACACCATTGCATACACTAGCAAGATTTTGCTGAAAGGACCCAGATATAGCTGTCTCTTGTGAGACTATGCTGGGGCCTAGCAAACACAGAAGTGGATGCTCACAGTCAGCTATTGAATGGATCACAGGGCCCCCAATGGAGGAGCTAGAGAAAGTACCCAAGGAGCTAAAGGGAACTGCAACCCTATAGGTGGAACAACAATATGAACTAACCAGTATCCTGGAGCTCTTGTCTCTAGCTGCATATGTATCAAAAGATGGCCTAATAGGCCATCACTTGAAAGAGAGGACCATTGGACTTGCAAACTTTATATGCCCCAGTACAAGGGAATGCCAGGGCCAAAAGGGGGAGTGGATGGGTAGGGGAGTAGGGGTGGGGTGGATATGGGGGACTTTTTGTATAGCATTGGAAATGTAAATGAGCTAAATACCTAATTAAAAAATGGGAAAAAATAAAAACCAGAAACAAAAACAAAAAAAAAATGGGTACAGAGCTAAATAAAGAATTCTCAGCTGAGAAGCACCTGAAAATTGTTCCACATCCTTAATCATCAGGGAAATGCAAATCAAAACAACCCTGAGATTCCATCTCACACCAGTCAGAATGGCTAAGATAAAAAATTCATGTGACAGCAGATGCTGGTGAGGATGTGGAGAAAGAGGAACACTTCTCCATTGTTGGTGGGATTGCAAGCTTGTACAACCACTCTGGAAATCAGTCTGGCGGTTCCTCAAAAAATTGGACGTAGTACTACTGGAGGATCCAACAATTCCTCTCCTGGGCATATACCCAGAAGATGTTCCAACTCATAATAAGGACACATGCTCTACTATGTTCATAGCAGCCTTATTTATAATAGCCAGAAGCTGGAAAGAACCCAGATGTCCCTCAACAGAGGAATGGATACAGAAAATGTGGTACATTTACACAATGCAGTACTACTCAGCAATTAAAAAGCATGAATTTATGAAATTCTTAGGCAAATGGATGCATCTGGAGGATGTCATCCTCAGTGAAGTAACCCAGTCACAAAAGAACACACATGATATGTACTCACTGATATGCAGTTATTAGCTCGGGAACTTAGAATATCCTAGATACAATTTGCAAAACACATGAAACACAAGAAGGAAGACCAAAGTGTGGATGCTTTGCTCCTTCTTAGAATGGGAAACAAAATACCCATGGAAGGAGTTACAGAGATAAAGTTCAGGCCTAAGACAGAAGGAAAGGCCATCTAGAGACTTCCCCACCCCCAGGGATCCATCCCATATACAATCACCAAACCCAGACACTATTGCATATGCCAGAAAGTCTTTGATGACAGGACCGTGATATAGCTCTCTCTTGTGAGGCTATGCCAGTATCTGGCAAATACAAAAGTGGATGCTCATAGTCATCTATTGGATGGAACACAGGGCCCCAAATGGAGGAGCTGGAGAAAGTACCCAAGGAGCTGAAGGGGTCTGCAACCCTATAGGTGGAACAACAATATGAACTAATCAGTACCTCCAGAACTTGTGTCTCTAACTGCATATGTAGCAAAAGACCGCCTAGTCAGCCATCAATGGGAAGAGAAGCCCCTTGGTCTTGCAAACTTGATATGCCCCAGTACAGGGGAACACCAGGGCCAAAAAGTGAGAGTGGGTGGGTAGGGGATCAGGGTGGTGGGAGGGTATAGGGGACTTTTGGGATAGCATTTGAAATGTAAAATAAAGAAAATATCTAATAAAAAATTGAAAAAAAAAAGAATGGATCGATTTGCATTCTTCTACATGATAACCACCTCTGAGTCAGCACCATTTGTTGAAATGAATTATTTTTTCCACTGGATGGGTTTAGCTCCTTTGTCAAAAATCAAGTGACCATACATGTTTGGATTCATTTCTGGATCTTCAGTTCTATTCCATTGATCTAACGGTCTGTCATTGTACCAGTACCATGCAGGTTTTTATCACTATTACTCTATAGTACATCTTGAGGTCGGGGATGGTGATTGCAACAGAGTTTATTTTATTATTGAGAATAGTTTTTGCCATCCTAAGTTTTTTGTTATTCCAGATAAATTTGCAAATTGTGCTTTCTAACTCAGTGAAGAATTTTGTTGGAATTTTGATGGGGATTTCATTGAATCTGTAGATTGCTTTCGGCAAGATGACCATTTTTAATATATTAATCCTACCAATACATGAGCATTGGAGATCTTTCCATCTTCTGAGATATTTTTTGATTACTTTCTTCAGAGACTTGAAGTTCTTATCATACAGATCTTTCACTTGGTTAGAGTCACACCAAGGTATTTTATATTATTTGTGACTATTGTGAAGGGTGTTGTTTCCCTAATTTCTTTCTCAGAATGTTTATCCTTTGTGTAGAGAAAAGCCACTGATTTATTTGAGTTAATTTTATATCCAGCTATTCATTGAAGTTGTTTATCAGGTTTAGTTGTTCTCTGGTGGAATTTTTAGGGTCACTTATATACACTATCGTATCATCTGCAAATAGTGATATTTTGACTTCTTCCTTTCCAATTTGTATCCCTTTGATCTACTTTTGTTGTCTAATTATTCTGGCTAGGACTTCAAGTACTATATTGAATAGGTAGGGAGAGAGTGGGCAGCCTTGTCTAGTCTCTGATTTTAGTGGGATTGCTTCAAGTTTATCTCCATTGAATGGATATTAGTTTCTCTCCATTAAGTGGATATTAGCCCAGAAGCTTGGAATGCCTGAGAAACAATTCACAAACCACATGAAACTCAAGAAGAAGGAATACCAAAGTGTGAATACTTTGATCCTTCTTAGAAGGGGGAACAAAGCACCCATGCAAGGAGTTACAAAGTGTGGAGCAGAGACTGAAGGAATGACCATCCAGAGACTGCCCCACTCAGGGATCCACCCCATATACAGTCTTCAAACCTAGACATTGTTGTGGATGCCAACAAGTGCTTGCTGACAGGAGTATGATATACCTCTCTCCTTAGAGGCTCTTCCAGTGCCTGACAAATACAGAAGTGGATGCTCCATTGGACTGAGCACAGGGTCCCCAATGAAGGAGCTAGAGAAAGGACCTAAGGAGCTGAAGGGGTTTGTAGCCCCATAGGAGGAATAACAATATAAACTAACCAGTAGCCCCAGAGCTCCCAGGGACTAAACCTCCAATCAAAGAGTATATGTGGTAGTACTCAAGGCTCTAGCTGCATATGTAGCAGAGGATGACCTAGTTGGACATCAGTGAGAGGAGATGCCCTTGGTCCTGTGAAGGCTCTATGCCCTAGTGTAGGAGAATGCCAGGGTCAGGAAGAGGGAGTGTGTAAGTTGGTGAGCAGCGGGTCGGGGGAAGGGATAGGGAGAATGGGTTTTCAGAGGGGAAACCAGGATTGGGGATAACATTTGAAATGTAAATAAAGTAAATATCCAATAAAAGGGGGAAAGGGGAAGAAACATTCTCTTACCAGTTCCTTCTAGTTTATGCTTATAAAGCACCTAATAGTTAACAAAGACATTATATTCAACAAATTGTCACTTCATCACAATTTTATATATATAGAACACTTTCATCATAAAAATTACCCTCAAGCCAAATTTTTTATTGGATCCAGATGAATAAAAATATTGTCAAAATTCACTTTAAGTTGATAATCTTTACAAGTGCCATAGACCATGAATACATCTTTGCTTGTTTAACTTTTCCATTTTGACAGTTTTTCAAGACATTTCCTTGGAAACTGAAGTACATATTTTCCCTAAGGATGAAACTAAAACCAGCTGTAAAAAGCTAATCACTATGTTTAAAAATAATTAATATTCATATTTTTAATAGTATACTATAGCTTTTTGTATTAATGCTAAAGTCTGATTATGAACATGGATTTCAGGATTTGCTCTTACAAAAAATTCAATTAGAAGTTGAACACCTCTTATTTGAAAGTATATTTGCCAAACCTAGGGAGGGCCCACTCAAACTAACTGATCCTCAGTGCAATATAAAATAATGAATGAAAAAAGTTTAATTTTGAATTATACATTTTACCATGTCTTAAATAAATATACAGACACAGTACTTTGACATGTGGATATCAGTGTTTTCAAAAATAACTGCAATTTTTAGATTAAAAACAACTTAATATATCCTGGTACTTCACCACAAGTTATGTGCAACACTTAAATCTGGAACTTACACAGAACTCTGCTCAATCACACATGTTTTAATGTAGAGAGAAATAGCTAAAGAACATTTAATGCCATTAATCTACCCCACAGCAATATTATTTGGTTTTACTTTTATTATGTGATTTTATTTATTAATATAGGCTTAAAACACTTAAAGTTGCCAGGCAGTGGTGGCACATGCCGCTAATCCCAGCACTTGGGAGGCAGAGGCAGGTGGATTACAGAGTTTGAGGCCAGCCAGGTCTATAGAGCGAGTTCCAGGATAGCCAGGGTTACACAGAGGAACCCTGTCTTGGAGCTAAGATGAAAGGATGGACTATCCAGACACTATCCCACCCCGGGATCCATCCCATAATCAGCCACCAAACCCAGACACTATTGCATATGCCAGCAAGATCTTGATGAAGGGATCCTGGTATAGCTGTCTTGAATGAGGCTATGCCAGTGCCTGGCGAACACAGAAGTGGATGCTCACAGTCATCTATAAGATGGAACACAGGGCCCCCAAAGGAGAAGCTAGAGAGAGCACCCAAGGAGCTGAAGGGGTCTGTAACCCTATAGGTGGAACAACAATATGAACTAACCAGTACCCCCAGAGCTCGTGTCTCTAGCTGCATATGTAGTAGAAGATGGCTTAGTCAGCCATCACTGGGAAGAGAGGCCCCTTGGTATTGCAAACTTTATATGCCCCAGTACAGGGGAATGCCAGGGCCAAGAAGTGGGAGTGGGTGGGTAGGGGAGCAGGGTGGGGGGAGGGTATAGGGAACTTTCAGGATAGCATTTGAAATGTATATAAAGAAAATATCTAAACAAACAAACAAACAAACAATGGGAAAAAAAGAAAAAGAAAAAAACAAAACCAAAAATAAACAAACAAACAAAAAACACTTAAAGTTACCTACTGTGACTGCTTTTTACAGGTGGTGCTTGAAGTTAACAGTGAATTTCAAATCCAGGTAAGATTTGAAACCTACTTTTTTTCCAGACTGATAAACAAAAGGTCCAAGCACAGTAATGCATGCTTGTAATCCTAGCACTCCCAAGGCTGAAGTGTGAGGATTGTGGGTGAGAGGCCAGCCTGGGCTACATAAAGAAGCCCTGTTTCAAATCACATAATAAACAAACGAAAGAAAATGAAAAAGGAGAAAGATAATGGGAGAGAGAGAGAGAGAGAAAGAGAGAGAGAGAGAGAGAGAGAGAGAGAGAGAGAGAGAGAGAGAGAGAGAGAGAACCAAAGGAGAGTTGATTTGGCCATGAGAGCAGGTCCTCAAGAAAACCCTCAATTCTTCTAAATACAAAATCACTGCAATGTGACACTTTCAAATATTAAAATGATCAGATTTCCTAATTTTCCACTTAACTATCTATCTTATCTTCCTGACATAATTACTCCTCCTCCAAAATCTCCAGTGAAATGACAATAATAACTAATAGTTAACAGGCATAATATTTTACCTATTTAAGGTAAGAGATCATAACGCCAAAAATGGTACCATCAAGTGGCATTCCATCAGAAGGCAGAAACGAGAATGGATCAAGTTTGCTGCAGCCTGTCGCGAAGGTGAAGACAACTCAAAGAGAAACCCAATTGCCAAAGTAAGTGAGAACCCAGAGCATGAGTCTGAACAGCACAATGGAGAGAACACAGTTCTGGAAGAGTCCAGTTTTTCTGTGCTTTGAGAACACATAGCACTGAAAAGTTATGGCCTAAAAGCACCGCTTCATTCGAATTATAAAAACCAAAATTCCTAAAGGGATAAACTAAGAAAGTAGGGTACTTGGATAGAGCTCTTCACGTTGATTCATCTCATAAGCAAAAGTGATGCACATGAACATTTGTTAGATGAGACTCCAAAAAGACCATGATTTACAGGATTCAGCATGCCCAGAGTATGTGCTCTTTCAGCTGTATAACCTACAAGAAATTGATTCCTCTTTGCCCATATTTATAAACACCCAGAGCTTGCCTCATTCGTAACTTCAACTTCCTCTCATTTTCCCTATCTTCCTTTTTCATACACAAAAGCACAAACTCAGGAACCTATTCCCTACATTCACACACATTCACACCCACAGATATAGATACACACAGAAATGCAAAAACAACCATTCATGCAGATACACATGGCACCTTCTTTGTAAGATTTATTTATATTCATTAACTATTTATTTTGAAGAAAAGCTACCCTTTCCTTCTCCTTCCCACTTTCAAAATTAGGAGTCTCAAATAGCCTGTTATAAAATCCATTTCAATATTTTTCTGAAATTTGTTCTTTTAAAGTTATTTTTAATTTAAAGGCCAACATTATGTGATAACTGCACTATGAAACTGTTTAAGAAGGATAGCTCTAGACAAAGAGCTAGCATAGAGTCCAAACTTATAAGTAAAATAAAACTATCAATGTTTAATGATTATGATATCTATGAAAAATGTATATAAAGACTTCTTAGGGTAACATTTGTTTATTATTTGGTAGACATAGAAATGGAATTATTTTATTACATTGCTACTTATTATTAAAAATTCAACACTGACCATGTATCTACTGTTTCAAATACATTTCCCTGTTTTTAATAACTCCTAGGTGATGTCATAGCACATTCAACAGTTCTTGAGGAAGACAGTTGTCATCTGGCATGTAGAAGTTCACATAATGACCCTTGTAACATCTTCACCTGTGTCTTTATACAGATTCATTCAGACTGTGCTGCAAACCAACCAGTGACATACCGCATCTCGGGAGTGGGAATTGACCAGCCACCTTATGGAATCTTCATTATTAACCAAAAAACTGGTGAAATCAATATAACATCCATTGTTGATCGTGAAGTCACCCCCTTTTTCATTGTAAGTGGACTTTGTGTCAATGTCTATATGTAGATAGAAATTATTCTTGGAAAAATCATAGACCATACAAGATTTGATTTCAAGAGTCTCAATACTGGACCTTCTGAGATCTTTCTTAATTCATTACCCCAATAGATGAGGAAATATTAGTAGAGAAATGTTTCACTTATGTGTCAACAAAAATCCTAGTTTATATCAGCTCCATAACAAATTCGAATATTTGTGTGGAAGGATAAATCTTTAGCTTTTACTTGATCTTCAAAAGAGAAAAATCAGTGGAGATCAATACTTCCTTTTTCCATTAATTAACTCATTTACTTTGCATCAGAATCAGAGTTTTCCTCACAGTCCCCACTTCCCCCGTGTTCCCCTACGGGTCTCCTTTTAAGTCCACTGCCAAGGGATGAACCTGGAGCTCCTGCAGTCCAATTGTTCCACGAGAACATAATTCATTATATTCAGGCTCTTTTGGCATCTAAATGGACTTCAGAAACTCACTCATCCTTACCTGGCTTGTCTCTCCCTGATATCCCTTCTAGAAACTGTCTCACAACTTCAGCAGCCTCTCTTCTAACAAGCCACCTCAGCTCTCTTTAAGAAACTAACCCCAAACCAAGCCATCTATCCTCATAACTCCCATACATACACATAGCACTCTCTCTTCTGGTGAGAAATGTTCATCACTGAGTCTAAAAGCAGGATAGGCTTTGTACTTTCCTAGAGCTCTCCCCTGGCATGTCGACCACCCGGTTGTTACTTACCTCTGGATGAGCCTTATTCTCTGACCTACCTTTTTCCTAATGTTCCCCTTATCTATTGACTGCCTCCATTTCCATTAATCACATGGTTGACATTTTTTCATTAAAAATGTAAAATAAAATAAAAACAAACTTTCCATAGATCTTGTAGTCACTTCTATTAAAATCCCATCAAAAATCTGAGGATGAAACTCAGTGATTTGCTGACTGCATGAAAAGACATTGGTTTGATTCCCAGTCCTGAAAAAGGATCATATTTCAAGTTACCTTTAAATAGTCCTTATTTTTTGCTGCCTTCATTCACACTGCTTGTCTATATCCTGAGAATTACTTTAACCATTAGCCTCCTAGTCCAAATCTGTGTTCTTAACCTCTTCCCATGTGGTGTCTCCCAACTAGTTCACCAAGTCAGCAAATTAGTTGATTTTGGGACACAGCTTGGTGTGGTCACTCAGACCTCTGTGAAATAATAAACATTACATGTCTTCACAATGGAAGCTGTAATGGTAAAATAAATAGCTACATAGCTACCCCATCACTTAAGAATGCCATTTATTTTTTCAAAGTGCGCCTCTGAGTCTCACTGACACTCTTTTCCTTGATTTCAATCATAGACTATGCCACATTTCTTTTATCTAACATACCAGCCTACTTTGAAACTTGCATTTTATGCTCTTGTTTGACTTTTCTTCTTGATGGTATGTGTTGCTTGTGTCAATATTGTAGTGGGAAATAATAATAATACTATGTTTTCCCTTAAGCCTGAGGTACCAAGGGAATGCCTCTATTCTATAAAAAGTTACAAACACATGCCTTGCCACATATCTTTTCTTTCCTGTCTAGATCTATTGCCGAGCACTGAATGCACAAGGTCAAGACTTGGAGAATCCACTGGAGCTTAGAGTTAGAGTGATGGATATAAACGACAACCCTCCTGTGTTTTCAATGACTACATTTCTAGGACAAATAGAAGAAAATTCTAATGCAAGTGAGTCATGTGTACTATTCAAGAACCAATGTGTTGATGACTAAATAGCTGTTGCTAGCCAACAGGGCTGAGCTATAGCAAGGTAAACAGCAGCTGGGAGAAACTGTAGAAAGCATCCAGAACCAACAACTCAGGGAAGAGTTGCAGTGTCAGCCCAGGAGCACCTACAAAGGAACAAGTGGGATTGATAATCATGCCTCGTGCCCTAGCTCCTTTTAGATAGTTACACTACATCCCAACAGGATCTCCAAGTGCATACAGGCTCATAGAAATGAGAATTTACTCCCTCCCCAAATGTGTTTGAAAGGCAATCCCATTCATATATGTTATCAAAATTATTACTTTAAATTTATTTTTAATACAGACATAATAAATGGACCTCTTTATGGGAGTACATTATCCAATACAACACATAGTATTGAATCAAACAAGAATCAAGAGCATTCCCCTGTTATTAACCAGTAAACCCTGAAGAATTCCATATTCTCCTTTTGCATCATTTCAAAATATATCATAGATTTTTATTCCATTCTGCTGAAGAAGAACTCAAAATGGCTAATGCACTTAAATTTTGATCACCACTACACAAACAAAGCAAGACCCAGAAAAACAAATATCATCTGTTCCCACTCATTTCCAAAGCACACTTGCAGTGAATGTGGTGAGGAATGCCCAGTAGAAATTGGGGAGACATTAAGAACTGGAAATAGAACAAAGTTGATTATTTTAAGTCACTCAATGATATCCAATTCAAATAATCTGTTCTGATGCTTAGAGCTTTTATCTTTTTTTATTGGATATTTTCTTTATTTATATTTCAAATGTTTTCCTCTTTCCAGATCGCACCTTCAGGAAAAATCCCAATACCATTCCCCTGTATCTATGAGGGTTCTCACCCACCCACCTACCCACTCCCATCTTCCTGCCCTGGAATTCCCTTATACTGGTACATCGAACCCACTCTGACCCAAGGGCTTAGAGCTTTTATTAACCACAAATGAATGTCGAGAAATCCTTACTGCCCCTTTTCATTCTAGCTATAAAAAATGTAGTCATCCCTCTTTATCTGGTTTGGTTCTAGGACCTCTAAAGATAAAGAGATCTATGAAGTTCATATCTTTTTACAAACAATGTCATATTTGCATAAACTCACATACATCTCTTCACAGATTTTTAATTATTTCTAGATGGCAATAATGCCTAATACATTGAAAATGTCCTATAAATATTTATTATTCTGTAGCTCCTGACACGAAAAAGTCTTTATGTATTGAGTCAGATGTAATGTAAGTTCTCTGAATTTTTACCCACTCATTATAGGCTGAATTGTGGGCATGGAACTCACAGCCCCAGGGAGCCAATTGGAATGGTTCTCTTTGCTCAAGTTACTGGTTTATACATTGGAAGTGTGTTATAAATGTAATTCTATATGGCTCACCATAAATACAGGACGCATATCTCGCAAATGTTTCTAACTGGTGGCACTAAAAGTATATTCCACTGTAGCATTTTTTTAAAGGACTCTGACAGTCTCAGCATAGAGTTGCTGCCCTGTGACTTCCTGTACCTAAAAATGTAATTACCAAATACCCGGTAACAGTGCATACTATTGAAAATTGATCAAAAGATGTGAAGCGAAGAGGGAAAGAAGATGACACAGGGGAAAGAAGCAAAAAGAGAAGAGGTGGGATGTCCTGTATGACTGGAAAATTATGTCAGAAAAAAAAATTAGAGAGTAGAACAGCATTCCAGATGATGAATTGATGTCAACAACTTTGCATGCCCATGAATGTCATTCATGAAAACTATATACTAGATTACAAAAGAAGATAAGGACAGGGCAGTGTGTGTGGTCAAACGTACATTTCCTACATGCCCCTAGTTACACAGCATCTACCCAAGAGTCAATTCCAATCCAAATAACAATAGTACTTATTAAATGCTCAAGATGAATAATAATATTTATGTAAAGTGCATTACTAAGTATAAACATCAGTAAACATTCTCATTTGCTATTAAATTCTCAAGTGAGAACAGTTAAGAAAAACATTATTCATGTTTAAATGCTATTTTACTTAATCATAAACATCTTGTTTAAAACAAGTTATGTTAGAAAAATAAATATTCAGAACAACAGACTTCCTTTTACCCTTCTGGAATGTCTAGGCACCTCTTTAACTGTGGTCTTTCTATTAGACCAATAGTAGAGAAAGGAGCTACTACATTGGTATATGGGTGTTGTACAAAAAGAAGAAAGTTAAATGCACACTGTGTGGACACAGAGAGCATATAGGATTGCAATAATGTTCATTGTCCAATTCTGCCCACTGCCCTTGATTTCTAGACACACTGGTAATGAAACTCAATGCTACCGATGCCGATGAGCCAAATAACTTGAACTCAATGATAGCCTTCAAGATCATAAGACAGGAGCCTTCTGACTCACCAATGTTCACCATCAACAGGAAAACTGGAGAAATCAGAACAATGAATAACTTTCTAGACAGAGAGGTAATCCTTCATCTTCTCATGGATTTTTATTCAAAGGAACTGGCTCTAAAGTAATGGTACTTAAGAGAAAGAGAAACTAAAAGACTGTGGTCACACATTGTATGTGTGGTCCTGTGCATGCTAGAATACTCTTGTGAAAGTCAAAGGACAAGTTCTAAGAGTTGTATGTCTCCTTATATCAAGGGGGTGTGTCTCAATAAGTCAGATTTATGGTAAGTGCATTTAACTGCTAAGCCATCTCACCAGCCCTATTTATACTAAAAAATTAATTTAAAATATTTTACAAACAATATATTTTGATCATATTCTTTCCCCTCTTCCAACTTCTCTCAGATCTTCCTCAAATCCCTTCCCACCCAACATCATTCTCCCATTCCCTCTCTCCTACCTCGATCCCAAAAGAGATCAAAGATCAAAACAAACTAATAAGAAATAGTAAAATAAATATTACTAAAATAAAACATTCACACACACACACACACACACACACACACACACACACACACACACACACACAGAGGAGACTGGTTAGTGTAAGTACTCCTGGACATGGGCCGTTCCCTGGACTGTGACTGATATGTGGCATCCCACTGGAGAAAGCGGTTTTCTCTTTCCCATCAGGAATTACTTGCAAATAGCTTCTCCATTAGGGTTGGGACTTTGTGTCCACTTCTCCACAGGGCAGGATTTTGTCTCATTTAAACCTATACAGGTCTGTAGATGATTTTAGGTTACTTAAATTTCCTTATTGATTTGTTTGAAATAGACCTTTAGAAAAAGGGTATGGTTCTCTAGCCTTTTCCTTTTCTCTCAGATCATTTTACATAGTCCAAAAAAATGTATGACCATCAAAATAATTTTAGCAGTAAAGTTCCCTAAGAAAGGGAGTTAGAAGTGAAGGCCCTTCACAATCACTGAGGATTCTGAGGACCATGAAGAGAAGTACTAAAGTTATATTCATAAATGATAATTGTTATGTTTATGCACAAGTCTAAGGATGCTTCCATTGCTTTTACCAACTTCTAAAAGTGGAGTCACCACTGAATAGAGTCAAAGTAGAAACATCATCAGTGACTCCATGCCCCTCTCTACCTTCCACTAGACACCTCTGTATTGTTGTAAATGCTCAGTGGCTTATGGCTCATAGCATGTATCCTTAATGAACCATATCTTTCTCCTCTTAAATGTGGTGGCCTGTCTCACCCTTTATACATACACTTCTCCTCTCTCTGGGCACACAATGAATAAGAAATGAAGTCTTGAACAAAACTGCTGCATCTTTGAGAGCATGCTGGGTAAACATCACTGGGAATGGATGCCACAAAATCCATACTGAGTGATGTGAGATCAGTGGATTTTCACCTTCTGTTACTTTGTCTTCTATGGTGGATTAATGTAGCTGTTGAGCCAGTGTCTACATCTAGTGTGTGATTGCCCATAATGTGTCTTTTTCAGCAATATAGCCAGTATTCCCTTGTGGTGAGAGGCTCAGACCGGGACGGTGGAGCAGACGGCATGTCTGCAGAGAGCGAGTGCAGCATCACCATCCTGGATGTCAATGACAACATCCCATACTTGGAGCAGTCATCTGTAAGCAGTCCTTCTTAAGGATTAGATTCCATGACTCTACATTCCTTACATACCAGTTCTTATAGGAACTCATTCAGTGTGCAGGTGCACCTGCTGTATTTGCTATCTACAACACCAGAGTAGACACACACTTTCTCTTGAATTGCTTTCACAGTGGGAAAAGTGGATTTGAGCAAAGTATGCAATTATAAGCAGGGATGTTGTTTCTGAATGGTTAACCATGAACATGATACAGACAGCCTGGTACAGGATCTCTCACTTGCTTTGCTGATACTTTGCCTCTTGTTCCAGTATGACATCACAATTGAAGAAAACACACTTCACTCCCAACTATTGCAGATCAGAGTCATTGATTTGGATGAAGAATTCTCAGACAACTGGAAGGCAATCATTTTCTTTATCTCTGGAAATGAGGGAAATTGGTTTGAAATAGAAATGAATGAAAGAACAAATGTAGGAACTCTGAAGGTTGTCAAGGTATGGTATAATTACCCTAAATCATTTGTTTTGCTGGTCTTTTCTATTTCACAACATCAAGTTAAAATGATATTAGCATTTTATAAATTAGTTTATGAAATAACAAAATTTACTGTGCTTTAAAATTATGTAAAATACAGAAAACTCTAATATGAATGCATATGCTTATAATAATCTCTGGAAAACAAGCATTCAAAATTTGAAATTCTTTTTATTAATTCAATTCTTTCCAAACATCAGGTTTGGTGAAAGCATTTTTATATAAGAGGGTTTCAAACAAGAAAGTATGATTAACCTTTAAAGTCAACATTTTGTTTACATTTAAAGATTTGCTTCTTCACTTTTAATTGCATGTGCACTTGAGTGTAGTGCCCTCAGACACCATAGATATCAGATCCCCTCAAGCTGAATTTATGTGCATTTATGAGCTGCCCAGTGCTGTCCTATGAACTGAACTCTGGTCTTCTTCAAGAGTATTATGTGCTCTAAATCATCAAAACATCCCTCCAGCCTCAAAGTCAATAATTAAATACTATTTTTAAAATCAGATTTTTAGATGTACCATGCCAACATTGAGATGCTAATATGATGCTTTAGAAATATTTATCATATAAATTAAAAGTTGATTTTTCCCTCCAGGGTGATAAAATTAAATCATTATAATTCTGCCAGTGTGCTTTTATGGAATTCATCTGTGACAATCATAGAATTATATAACCTTCTTATTCCCATTTCATTGTGGCTGCTGGCCAAGGCTTATTTTGCTTCTCCTCTGTATCAATCATTCACCACATTTACATTCAATAAGATGTCAATGTAAGGTGAAAATCTGACTCATGAGAAGCTGAGAGTGAGGTTTTCCTTCTGGTTAAGTCTTTAACAATTCTTGACGATTGTATGTGATGCACACAATACGAATCATTCAGAATACAATACAACCCTTCTTCATCTACCACTTTCTTTTATCTTTCCTGAGGGGCCTGTTCATTCCCTGGGGACTCTGACTCTTAGTGTAGTCCCAGGGTTCCCCTAGCTTCATCACTCTGGTCTCTCTAGACTTAGCCTTAATCCTGCTGCAGTCTGCCTTTCAGAATAAACTTATGAAGCATATTTCCAATAGACTCAGGCCCTTAGGGAAGTATGGTCTTCTGCCTCCCATGTCTCTTAAAATTTTATTCAATGAAAGTGTTGTTTTCATTTGCTTGGAGCAGTTTCTACATGCTTCTCGTCAGCTCTTCTAGCACCCCTTGCAAATTAAGTTCTATCAGATCTATATTGCAGACAAAGAGATGGAGCCTCAGAAAGCATGCAACCTGTCTTAATTTTTATTAGTAGTAAATGACACACTCATTTAAACTTAGATTTCCTTATCTATTAAATTTATTTTTTCTGGTACTATCTAAAATTGGATGCTAGGGGAATTGATTCTAAATCGATTTACCTTCAATTTTATGTTACTCTAAAAATTAGTCAACTTATCTGTTCTTAATATCTCTACCGAAAAACTAGGATACTTCTCCATGATATGATAGTATACATCAATACCTCTAGTGTGATTATGTAATATGATTTTATATAAAAACTGATTATGCACACACACACACATATATATCATCTATACACACACACACATATATATGTGCTAAAATTGATGTTTAAAGTTTCAATGAAAACTAATCATATAATCTCAGAACTTTTTTTTTTCAGAAACATGAAATGTTGTTAGCCAACATAAATTGTCTTTGCACTAAAAATATATTAATTGAAGCATATGTTGAATTTAAGCAATTAACTGATTTGGTGAGCAATTAGAACTCATATCACAAAAAGCTTTTAACCTTTTTAACAAAAGATCTGGGACTACTAGATTTTCCCCGTTACTCTGCTTACATGTGAGCTTGAACTTAGTTCCCAGCAAGTAAGACTGGACCGGGTAATCACATGGATTTGTGTTCAACCATATAACTGAAACAAGAACATATTAAATGATTTGAGTATTCTCAAAAGATTTCTCTGTCCTCTAAACTGTTTTCTTAGAGTATGACTAATTATCTCTGTGTGTTCTAGCCCCTAGATTATGAAGCCGTGAAGAATCTACAGCTTTGTATTGGTGTTCGAAATGTAGCTGAATTCCACCAGTCAATTATTTCTCAATATAGACTCACAGTAACTTTGATCACTGTGACTGTGTTAAATGTTGTCAAGGGCTGTGTGTTCCAGCCAGGTTCAAAGACATTTATAGTAGACAGTAGAATGGAAGCAAATCACACAGTGGGAGAGTTTTTAGCTACAGACTGTGAAACAGGTCAAGCTACAAACAAGTTCAAAAATGTTAGGTAAGAATGGCATTTTCCAACTAAAATGTTAACCTTAGGGGATGATGAGAAGGGAGAGGGAAAGAATGAAAGCAAGAATTGTTAGAGGGAACGAAGGGAGCCAGTCCAGAAAACTGGCAGCATGAGGTGGGTGGGAGGGAAGGAGAATGAATGAGCACAAAGTGAATTTGACAAAGTGTGTTTTCAGACACATATGAAAAGACACAAGAAACTCATTATTTTGTATACTAACCTTACAAACGTAATTTTGCAAAGTCTCGCTCGAAAGACAGCTTTAATTTTTATTATTTCTTTTAGATACAGATATGTAATGGGAAATAACCCAGAGAACCTGCTGGTTGTTGACTCAGGCATAATAACTTTAAGAAACAGAGTTACTATGGAACAATACGAAAGGCTTAATAAGAGATATGAAGGAACAGTGCTATCAATACATGGTAAGAAATCAATTTAATTTTCAGAGAAAGCCAAGTATAAATATTCTAAAACAATTTAAAATTTTATTGTAAAACCAAAATCCTCTTTTCAGGCTCCCTGTGGATAGAAGGAGAAGGGGCAATATGGGAAAGGATTAGGAAGGGTATAAAGGAGGCAGGGAATAGAGAAGGTGGGGGCTGTGATTGGAATACAAGTGAATTTGAAGAGCTCCTTTTCAATAGAAGTTGTCCTGCTGAACTGAGCACTGTATACTCAAACTGTCCTGTCCCATCATTTACTGCTACTGGATCCTAGAGCAGCCACCGCCCCCATCTACATCTCAGTCTTCTGCAAAATGGGAAAATAAGAACATATGCTGGTGCCAGGCATGGTGGCACACTCCTTTAATCCCAACACTCGGGAGGCAGAGACAGGCAGATTTCTGAGTTCTAGGCCAGCCTGGTCTACAAAGTGAGTTCCAGGACAACCAGGGCTATACAGAGAAACCCTGTCTCAAAAAAACCTAAATAAATAAATAAATAAATAAATAAATAAATAAATAAATGAATGAATGAATGAATAAATAAATAAATAAATAAATAAATAAATAAAACCAAACAAACAAACAAAAAACAATATATGCTGATAATGGTTTAAAAACAAAGAAAAGAAAATAGTATGACATGTAAAGCAGCATGAAGGTCATTGAATGCCCTGTAAGGACAGATAACCAGACTTTGAACTATGTCTGCTGCACATCTCCAGAGGTTTCATTTCCTCTATTCACCAAGTAGGAACTGAGTCTTAACTAGATAAATGCTAGCCATTGTGCCAGACTCTAGGGCTCTGTCAGTGAAAGACTCTTATCTATAGAAAAGCATGAAGCAAACTCGGTTCATTTCCTTATTTCTATCTGATAATCCCACTAATGATAATCTTTGGGAAAGCACTAAATATAAAAGGCTGAACAGAGATGCTAACACCTGTGTTATTACCAGTTACTATTGAAAGCAGTATCAGCAGGTAACTAAGGAAGGAAACTATAGTCCATGTGATGTAAAATTATGTACCCACCATAAACTACGTGAATTAAAGGTGTGCAGAGGCATGAAAAAGTGCATACAATTTAAAGTAAAATCTCAAAACCCATTTGAAATAGGATGAACCATAAAATCATACCAATGTATCACAAAAACAGGCAACATGGGCCTTATCACTAAGGACAACTGATATTGAAGGAATCTAGAAGGTTATCCCTTAGGTATTGTTACTATGGGATACCTTCGGGTTTTGTTTCACATCTTTCTGTATTTTGAATTGTTGAACCTAGATAAAATATCTAACTGGCAACACTATTAACTATCCAGTAAACAGTTCTGCCAGTAATAATTTTAAGGTTAGTTATAATAATACAATCACTGATTATCTTTAAAACCTAGTAGAAGGTCTAAGAAGATAGATAAGTTGGTGAAACAATTGCTTTCCAAGGATGAGAGTTTCCAGAACCCTCATAAGCGGCTGGGCATGGGGGACATTTGTAATCTGTTAATTGCTAGACTGTGTGTGGGTAGTAGTTTCTTCTACTGTCAACCTTGTTACAGATTCCCTTCAGAGGACCTGCACAGGGACAATCATCATGGTACTTTGTGGCTTCTGGACAACTACTGAACATCCCACAACATCCACTGAGAAACCTGTGACTCTATCCATCACTCCAAACGTAGACAATGTTCACTTCGGTCCTGCAGGCATCGGGCTGCTCATCATGGGGTTCCTAGTCTTAGGATGTAAGTGTTTCAATCCTACTTTTGACATGTGTCTCTCAAACAATATGGCAAAAGAAATCAAACAGCCTACGTGTTCAGTCTATGTGTCTGCAAGTATTGCCTAACCAGTTGTTCCGAGTTTTGCTATTGTTCTTATTTACCTCACAACACCTCTAGGTGAGGAGAGGTCCCACAAGTGAAGGCTATGGTACATCTGGGGCCACAACAGAAGCCTTAGTCATGGACAGAAAGACAAACATAGAGTCCAAGGGGTCTTCCTGGTGGAATTTGCCCTAACTTGTCACAGAAACTGGAGTGAAAGCAGAGAGTACATTGATGCCTATACACTGTCACTAAGTTAATATGAATGTTGACATTTGCAGCTAAGCATGGTGGCACACACCTACCATCTAAGCAGTTGAGAGGTTTCTTTTTTCAAATGTAGACTCATAAAATATTGGGAGTAAAACAAGCTTCACATATTTAATCAATTAACCACAAAATGTACTTTGAAAGAACTTACATACAAAATTTTAAAATATTTTCTACATTAATTTTTCTGTTTAAATATATTTATTTTTATTTTATGTGTCAAAGTTTTGTTGTTGTTGTTGGTGGTGGTGGTGGTGGTGGTGGCGGTGGTGGTGGTTTTTGGGTTTTTTGTTTTTGTTTTTGTTTTTTGTTTTTTTTTCCTACATGAATGTAAATATAAGCTCGTGGGTCTGGTCCACGAACTCCTTGCAACTGAAGCTATGGATCATTGTGAGTCACAGTGCAGATGCTGGGAACAGAATCTTAACCCTGTGACAGCACTTCATCACCCACCATCCCCTCCTCATTGGTCTTAACAAGTGACTAGATACTACTTCACTAGGTTTTCTCTGACTTTAAGTAACCCACCTTTTGGAACATTTCCTCAGCATACATCCATATAAACCACAAAGAAATATGAACACACTGAGAACACAGTCTAAAGTGGAGCACTTTCTCTAGAATGGGAAATACATTTCAAAAAATGGATTTTCTGTGTTAAATAACAGGAACTCCCCATATTTGCTCATAACAAATAGAAATAAGAACCAGGAAATATCCTATGAGAAAAATCATGAGTTTGAAATGGATTTTTCTCATCAAAATAAACCCAATCATGGAAGATGCAAGAGTGCTAGCAAACTTTAGGAACCCAGTGTGAGCTATGTGGAGCAGAGATATTCCTCTACACTTTGTAGTCAGGTCTTTGCTTTATTAAAGCAAACTAAACACCAAAGAGCTGATGATAATTGCTAGAAAGAACAGCTAAATTTCATTTTCACTTTCCCTAATATCAATGTCTACTATCAGACAGTGTGGCTAATGAAGGCTTTCAATGTTGTATACGACCCTTTGGGTAAATAACTTTACATTTAATTTCTTCTCTCTGCCTTACAGATTTCCCAAAAGGGGCAAAAAATAGTAAGGTTTTGGGGGTTTTTTGTTTGTTTGTTTGTTTGTTTGTTTTATTTTGTTTTGTTGGTATTTTTTTTTTTGCCTTCTCTCTTCTTGTGTACCAGTTCTTCTCTGCTTTAATTTTTCCTTCAATTATTTACACACTCTTCTTTTCTATCTTTTCATTCAGAATTATCTAGCAAAATTCTTTGACAATAGTAAATAAATTAAAACCTCAAACAGATTAAAAGAAAAGACATCGCTAATATACGATAATCTTTATGTTAGAATTGTCTAGAGAAAGATGTCTCTGTAGGGGAAAATAATAACCTTCCTAAGAATACTTGATAACTGAATGAGATTTTCCCTTAAAATAGAAAGAGAAATGTGTGCAAACAGAAAAGTAAATGAAGGCAGGATCAAAACTGATGCCTGCCTTCAGCTTTCTTTAGTCTCTGTTGTTTCCTGTTTGATGATAGGGAAAAAAGTCACTTATCTTAATTTTTCATTTTATTTATAATTTCAATACTAAAAGGCAAATTAAAATTCAAGGCAGTCTAGTGTTTCCAAGTTCATGATTATTTGTGGGTTCAACAAACAATTGGTTTTCCTGGCATATTAAATAGCAATTTTGAACTCAGACAGTTCAGGAATTCTCATTTAGCCAGTGAAAATCAGAGTGTTTTCTTCCAACATTGTACACTGCTAACCCCTTACCCCTCTCTACTTCAGTGGTTCCATTCCTGCTGATCTCCTGTGATTGTGGAGGGGCCCCTGGTGGTGGAGCTGGATTTGAACCTGTTCCAGAATGTTCTGATGGAGCAATTCACACGTGGGCTGTAGAAGGGCCACAGCCTGGTGTAAGTGCTAAGTCCAAGAATGAGATTTGGGGAATCACCAAAATTCTGTCTCCAGATGTGCCCTACAATGATAAAAATTACACTATCTGTAGTTCTTGGGTAGCTAGGAAGGAAAGGAAGAGTTTTGTACCTCAAAACTCAGTAGAGGTCACCAGACAAGACAAAAATGAGATTCAACTTTTAAGTTGAATTTAAAATGATCCTAAATAGTCTTCTTTTAGGAATTCTGTGGTAATTTTAGAATAAAAATATACAAGTAGAGGAAGAAAAGGCTCATTACAAATGGGAAAATGTTGTCTTCTGTCTTTCAGGGGATAACCACCATCTGTGTGCCACAAATGCCACCTGGTAATGCCAATGTTATAGAATATATTGACAACTCAGGTAAGAAAAAGACAACTTTCCAGCAACCAAAGACTAAAATGGGCTCTGTCCTCTTTGGTTGGGTATCTTATTTAGGGTTTTTGTTTGGGGAGGGGTGGGTAGTGGGATTGGGGGGGTTGTTTTTAAATGTGTTTTTTTAATTCCTTCTTCAATAACATATGTGTAAATGAGATGAATGATAAAGGACAGCCTACTGTAACTGATCTGACAGGCTGTATATTTTATTTTTGTTTGTGAACATATGTATCCTTTAACAGCTAAGTGAATTCTCCAGCCTATATCTGTATATTTTAAAATCTTTGTTGATCATCATAAAGATGCTGCTGTCAGGCTCTCTATGAATAGAAGTACCAAAATACAATCATGAATTATCTAACAGATAAAATACTATATGTGTGTATGTGCATGTGTGTGAATATGTGTATGTATGTGGGTGTGGGTGTGAGTATGTGTATATAGAAACTTATCCCACAGTTTGTTCAGGTTTTTTTTTTACATTAGTGACTCTTTTTACAGAGAAAAATATGTCTGTTCTGAGCATAAGTGTAAGCATTGACATATAAAACATTTGTTTAAATTCTTAAATTGAAAACAAATAGACAAAACACTTTCAAAAGCTCCCAAAGTGTTCAGCTAAGGTTGTATACATACTGGGGAGTTTCTCTTTGCTTAGTCTTAACACTGGGTATCTACAGTTATCTTGAACCAAATATCTAGACTAACTCCCTAGCAGAAGGCAGCAAGCTACTGCTATAATTTAAAAAAAAAAAATGAAAATAACTTCTTCTACCAGTAGAAATAGTCTTATTTTATTTTTAAAAAGTAAATATCACTTGTTTTCTCAGTTTTCTCTTAGTTTTTTAGCAATTATTTTTTTAATTAGTTATTTTTTATATAACTAATTGTAACTAGTTATATTAGTTATTTTGCGTACTAGTGTTTTTCTGCTTGTATATCTGTGCACAGTGTGTGTGTGTGTGTGTGTGTGTGTGTGTGTGTGTGTGTGTGTGTGTGTGTGTGTGCTGCCCTTGGAGGCCAGAAGAGAGCATCAGATGCTCTG
The DNA here is from genome assembly GCF_000001635.26 of Mus musculus. Lineage (NCBI taxonomy): Eukaryota > Metazoa > Chordata > Mammalia > Rodentia > Muridae > Mus > Mus musculus. The sequence continues at coordinate 20,280,785 of NC_000084.6, forward strand.
GAGCTGGACTTACAGACAGTTGTGCGCTGCTATGTGGGTGCCAGATAGCAAACCTTTGTTCTCTGCAACAGCAGCAAGTGCTGCTTTTAACCACTGAGCCATCTATCCAGCCCCTATGGAATTACTTTTCTATTTTGAACACTCTAAAATGCACCAGACACAGAAAAGTTTCTATTTTGTAGAATTGGATTCAATAGTCTGTACTTCAACTGCACAACATATCACTGTCCCCATTTCTCTTCCTGATGTGCCCATTGTTCTTAGTGGTGCCAATATTTCTCCATACAGAAAACAGAAAGCCACTGAGTCACATGCCAGCCCCCACTAATGTGCAGTTAGTTCCTGAGAAATGTCAGTTCATCAAAACCACCAATATTTATCTATGCATTGATTCTCTCCTTAAGTCTATGAAGTTTCACACAAATCCTAAAGTAGCATGAAAGGCATCAGGATAATCAGAATATGAAACACATGTTTTCCCAGACTCAAATAAGAGTTCTGTGCCCTAGGCTTCCTCCCTGCTCTTCATCCTGCTTCTGCTCACCACCATCAATTTCATTTCCTTTTATTTCACTACCTCAGCTTTTAGCATAATCCCTCCCCTCTCATGACCAAGTGTTTATCCAAGATGAATCCAGCAACCTTTTTTACTCATTGTAGCTATGAACTTTGTCTGAAATTCAGTGGGCTTATGACTCTACAGGAGCCCTTGCGCATCCAGAAATACATCAAAATGATGCTGATAGTATTGTTTAACTTTTAGAATTGGAGCTACTTAACTCAACTTGAGTCAGTTTGAGATCCAACTATTATCTCTCTGCCCTTCTTTTGGCACATCACATAGAAAGGTTTTTCAGCAGATGATTAAAATTAGCAAGCTGGTTAATAGTATTTTGTCTTTCTTAATATTGCTTTGAATTTAATATTACGATTATCCATTCTTTGTACATCATATCCATCTCTTCTCTGCTAACCATGCATACTTGAATGAAGAAACTATACATGACAGTTTTTAGCTTATACCACACTAGAGAAATTAAATTTGATGGGTTCAATGTTTCTAGGAGTTTATACAAATGAATATTGTGGCAGAGAAATGCAAGATCTGGGAGGAGGAGAACGAACCACAGGATTTGAACTAATGGATGGAGTTAAAACATCAGCTGCACCTGAGATATGCCAAGAATATTCAGGAACATTAAGAAGAAATTCAATGAGAGAATGTAGAGATGGGGGTCTCAACATGAATTTTATGGAAAGTTACTTCTGCCAGGTAAGGCTTTTAGCCACATGCTTTCCTCTCCATCCACATCCTTCTGAGCTCTCAACAGTTCCCACAAGGGCCCCGCCAAGCTATTCTTCATGATCAACTGTCCTTGATTGTTGGTCGATGTTTCTGAGGCTCTAATTCAAGCATTTTCCTCTCTCAGTTAAACAGTGCCTGTGGCTCTATTTTGTTTGTAATTTACATTTCAAATTCATGATTCAGGTGCCACCTTAACAGCTCCATCTCCCCCTCAGCACCAACCTACTTGCTTTATCCACAAAAGACTACTTACCTCGTGCCTCTAGCTATTCTGGTCCACTGGACAGTGTTTTGTTGGGCAGTTTGGTTGTTCCCCATCCTTCCTCTCTCATGCACATTTCTAGCCATGCTTCAAGAGTCAATTCAAATACCCCACATCTCTGAAGCTTTAGAAGTTAGTTCTCTCATTCAGGATAGAAGTTTATTCCATTCTTTGTTGAGATGTTTTTAAAACACAACTTATAAAATTTAAAATTATGAGGAATTTGTTATTTTTTATGTCTAGAATTTTTATTTCTAACCCATAAATTCTTTATAAGATATTGACAAGTAAAACCGGAATCCAGAATCAAATTGTTCTGTCTTGCCAAAAAACATCAAAACCCATCCATCTATCAACTCTAAATATCCCTTTTGGAGCAAAAACAGTCCTTCCACCAGATCTATTTTCCACATTACTTTTATTTCTCTCCAAAATCACTGATAAGAAAGCTCATGTGTGGATTATTGTCTATGATTTTGTGTTCAAAGTGCACTATTTTAAGCAAGTTTACCTAAAGAAAATTTTAAAGATCAAATTCATTGGAATTATAGCTAAGATAACTTCAAATTGAACTCTTTCAAGGATATATGAAATCAATTTTAAAGCAATTCTAGTAAATATCAGAATTTAGATACATTCATCTAATCATAAAAAAGATATTGTTTCGCTTTGTTGAATACTCTTTATTTTGTACTAATTAGAAAGCCTATGCTTATGCGGATGAAGATGAAGGACGTCCATCCAATGACTGTTTGCTCATCTATGACATCGAAGGTGTGGGTTCCCCTGCAGGCTCCGTGGGCTGTTGCAGTTTCATTGAAGATCTAGATGAGAGTTTCCTGGATACCTTGGGGCCCAAGTTTAAGAAGTTGGCAGATATCAGCCTGGGAAAAGAAATAGACTCATACCCAGATCCTGATCCTTCTTGGCCTCCTCAGAGCACTGAACCAATTTGCCCACAGCATATGGAGCAACTTGCTAGTGGACACCCAAGCATATCCCCACATTTTGGCAAGACCACAGTAATTTCTGAGAATGCCTACCCCTCTGGCCCTGGAGTACAGCATCCTATGCTAATTCCTGATCCTCTGGGCTATGGTAATATCACTGTGAGGGAGTCCTATACTACCTCTGGCACTCTGAAACCCTCTGTCCACTTTCATGATAACCAGCAAGCTTCAAATGTGGTGGTGACAGAGAGAGTGGTGGGCCCCATCTCTGGTGCTGATTTGCATGGCATGTTAGAGATACCTGCCTTAAGAGATGGAACAAATGTTATAGTGACAGAAAGGGTAATAGCACCAGGCTCAAGTTTACCCAATTCTCTAACCATTCCTAACCCTCGAGAGACCTCAAATGTAGTTGTGACAGAAAGAGTGATCCAACCAACCTCTGGCATGATAGGCAACCTGAGCATCCCCCCCTGAGTTATCAAGTGCCCACAACGTGATTGTGACAGAGAGAGTGGTTTCTGGTGCTGGTATGAGTGGAATTGCTGGCACCGCTGAGTTAGGTGGGGTTGGAGGCATAGGCAGCAGTGGCATTGTTAGCACCACCATGGGTGTTGGTGGCACTGGGCTGAGCATGGGAGGGACAGCCACTATTGGCCACATGAGGAGTGCCTCTGACCATCACTTTAGCTAGACAGTTGGATCTGCCTCCCCCAACATGGCTCGAAGTCAAATCACAAAGTATAGTACAGTACAGTATACCAAGTAGTCATGATCACAGAGTATTGTTCACCGCCATCTCAGTGACTTACATCCAACTCCTCCTCATCCTCAATCTAACAGTCCAATTTATAATGCAGAACAGGCTATGGGAGACCTGTGGAGTAAGGAAGAGCCACAGTGATAGTAACACATGGAAACATCACCATGAGGAAGAGTGCTCCCTAGCATTGGTAAACTTTTTTCTTATATTAACACTGATGAAATAATGAAGGTGAACTTGAGGTAGAATTTTAAGCTTGGGGCGATTTTAGATTAGAAGAAATGATTAAGACTTATTGAATCCAGCTATTATTTTAATTCCATATTCAGGGAGATGGTAATTTTGCTGTCACAATATTTACATGTTTTCATTCTTCTTTCTTAGCTTCCACTTATTCTATGTTACTGGCTGGACTCCTCTTCCAAATGTCTCCTAGTGACATTACAGAGCACACATACAGATAAAAACAGTGATAAAGCTTTCATTTTAAACGTTTTCAGAGACAGTGGTTCCTATTTACAGATATAATTCTGTACCAAGAATGCTAAAATAGCAATAAATCAGGCATCAGGCCTAAATGTATTGCACGCCCTCCACTCAATGCCTGGCACTTTCTGAGAACCACATAAATGAGAATATTAGCTTTGTGGACAGTGAAGGTTCCTAGATCCTGCATCCCTGTCATCTACATTCTCACCTCAGCAACTGTAAGCCTATGAGGTGGTCCTCATGAACTATCCCGTGATTCAATTGAAATTCCTTAGCAACCATTTAGGGTAATAACTTCATAATCTACCCAATCCTGCCAACTGTTATTGTAAAAAGCATGGAGTACATGTATCTCTTTGAGAAGCCCACACCCATCCTTTCTGGAGTACCGTATTCTTTCCCCTAATATCCCTGTCTGGGAACTGATATTCTTAAATTTATTTAAAAATGTCTTTTAATAAACTTCAGCTCTACTTCACACTGGTTCATGTTTGAGTTGTTTTCTGTGACAAAAACCAATGATCAGTCTTTACCCAAGATGAGCTGCCTAAGAAGAAAAAATAATCTCAAGATGCTGTGGATATGAGCAAGGAACACTGTCTCCAAATTCCCTTTTCATCCCTGACCTGTGCCATTGGTAAATCTATGGAAGACATTATATATTCAAACCACAATATCCTGCCCTTGATGAAGTCAGCTGGGGGCCACCTCATAATGAAGGATGCTTTCATTTCAATTTCAAGAGTTGCCATAGCCTTTCCTTATCTGTTTGTTTAGTTTTAATTTTTTCTCTTTTACTAGCATATACTAATTGAAGTTATAGTGGGGTTTATTATGTTATGGGGAAATATATATATATATATATATATATATATATATATATATATATATATGTTTTTCAATCATGTTTAACCCTCCTCCCATTACCCTCTCACCCTCACTAATCTCCTTCCTCTTCTCCTCTACCTTCCTGTCTACTTACGTGTTGTTAGTGTGAGAGTGTGTTGAGTATGTATGAGAGTGGGTGAGAGAACACAAATATGTGTGAGTGTGGGTTTGAGAGAGTGTTGCTGTGTTTGTGACTGTTTATGAGTGTGAGCCTGTGTATGACAGTCAATGTGAATGTGTGTGGATGAGTGTGTGCAAGTGTGTTTGAGTGTGTATGTGTGTATATGTATGTGTATGTATGAGTGTATGTGTGTGAATGTGTGTGACTGTGTGTATGTGCGTGTGAGTATGGGTGAGAGAGTGTGTGACTGCCTGTGTGTGTATGTGTGACTATGTGTCTGTGTGACTGTGAATGAGTGTGTGAGTATGTACGTGTGAATTTGAGTGTGTATGTGTGTGTGTGTGTATGTATGAGTTTGTGTATGAATGTGTTTGCCTCTGTGTGTGTGTATGTGTGACTATGTGTCTGTGTGACTGTGAATGAGTGTGTGAGTATGTGCGTATAAATTTGAGTGTGTGTGTGTGTGTGTGTGTGTGTGTGTGTGTATCAGTTTGTGTATGAATGTGTTTGCCTCTGTGTGTGTGTGTGTATGTGTGTGTGTCTGTGTGTGTGTGTGTGTCTCTGTGTGTGTGTGTGTGTGTGTGTCCCAGTGTTTTTCACTAGGATTGGCTCTATGAGCTTAGGTGAGGTTTGTTTACAGGAGCATGAGCACTTTACTAACAACTGAGCCACTGAAGAAAATATGTCCCCCTCTCCCATCAACTACTGAAAATATAAAAATCCTCTGGTATAGGGGAGAGAGGGGACCTCACTCACAACTTCCCCTTCCATGGCAAACTGTTGACAGGCTCAGTCTTGTCCAGATCTTGTTGATGTAATTACAGCTGCTGTGACTCTTCCATGGTGTGGTGTTCCCTGAGCCTTGCAGAAGGTATCCTGCTTATGGCTAAGAATCCACCAGTTCTATTCCCCATCCTTGACCAGTTATGAATCTCTGCAGTCACCACTGAACACTACTTCTCTGACCAAAAAGGAACACAGCACTAATCTCCAAATGGGAACATAGATACACAGCAGATTTTGTCTATTTCATATAACAATAACAGATTTTGCACTAGGTCCTGTGACTTCCTGGCAACAGGCTTTTCATTGGATTTATGGTGCCACAAAAGTCCACACAGTCTGTGACAGTCCTGGCACTGCTCAGAAGTCTAGGACAGTCTCTTTCTTCTCTCCCATCTACTGCAGGGCTCTCCTATTTTCTGTGCAGCCAAGAATAATGTTGAGCTGCTGATCTTCTTTCTCCCACATCCAGCACGCTGGGTTTACAGGTGTGTCCATCATGGTTTTCCTGTGGGCTGGGGATTGAACCCAGGGCTTCATGCATGCTAGGCAAGCAATCTACCAACTGCACTGTGACTCAAGACAGCCTTTCGAGTGTGTGCCAATGTAAAACCAAAACATAAGCTATGTGCTACCAATACACAATAGCATGAATTAAATATTCCAGTTTCAAAGGGAGGAGTAGAGACACAGCAAGAAGAGACTAGACCAAAGCAAGAGTGAAATACAGAATAGCAAATATCAAGTCTTGAATCTACTGATCCAGTATTTACATGAATGTCCAGTGTCTGAGGCTCACAATGATAGCACTGGGGCTCCAAAGGGTGTGAGTAGTCCCTGCCCTTCAGCTCTGCTCCCTGTAGCAGTTAGCATCTGTGTAGAAGCAGTTCCATTCTGTGCCTGCAGCTTTCCTCTGCAGACGTCCTGTCAGTGGGCTGTGAGGATGATGCTACTGCTCCATGCTTCTGCCAGCAGCTAAAGGAATTCTTTTGAGAGAAAAAATGTGTTTGGGAATCAGAATGTGCTATTTAATAAAATTGGGTGTTCTGGGTATCACCCCAACTCAGTTTACTTCAAAGGGGTCTCAAGTAGAGTCAAAGGAGTATCTTGGAATATCTAAGAGTCGTTATACAGATGGATGTCCTTCAGTACAATCAATGTGATGTTTCATTTGGCTCAGAAGTAGGATACAGATAGCCCTAAGAGGATTTCTCTCTTTCTGGTGTCAGTGGCACTCATTAAACATTATAGGACTCTGTGGGCAAAAAACAAAGGCACGCAAGGAAAGAGCAGAGCAGCTGAATAGCCACTGAGGAAACTCACCAACAATGCTTCATATAGATGCTGGACAATACTTCATATAGATGATGAACAATGCCTCATATAGATGGTGGACAATGGTTCATATAGATGCTATATGATGCCTCATACAGATGCTGGAAATGCCTCATATAGATGATTGGGCAAATCCACAATGACATCAGCACTGGCAGAAGCAGAAACACTCCCCCAAGCTAGCTCCTGCAGTGCCTAGTAGTGCTTTTCTGAGATCTCCACCCAGAAAAAGCACAAGTCTTGGTTTTGCCTCAGCAAAGAAGTTTGGGATGCCAGAATGGAGCAGAGCCGGAGTTCAGTAGAAAACTTTTTAACAGGTTTCAAAATGGGGCCTAACAGAAGGAGACAGGCTCAGAAAAGGAACAAGAGATATCAGGGAGATTTCTCAAAGGACAGTCAGGGTTCAAGAGTATATGGGGACTTCTCAGGAAAGGGATGGGGTTTGTTATCTCTAAAGACACTGGTATTGGTGGCTTCAGAGGCTGCATGTCAGAGATCTGCTGGGAATACTTGGTTTGAGGAGGAAATGAAAAAATGGTTTTGGAAAATTGTAGAGTATTTCCTGACCTGCATTAGATGTTGCAATTCCTGGTATGTTCAAACACTAGACTCAAGGACTGAAAGAGTACTGCCTATATTGTAAACAAAGGAATAGTCTTATAAGATTCCCAGAAAAATGTCTAAGAAGAGGATGAGAACACATTCCAGATCAGCCAGGAAAACGTAAATTGGAAATTGCCTTAAGAAACCGTTAAGAACAATGAGAACATTACATATGGATATGCTAAGTGTGGTGGTAAATACCTTTAAAGGTGCTACTTTCTGGTCATGACTTGATGTCTGAATTCAAATAAAGCATGGAAGAGCTGGCCCTGCCACTCATCTGCTGAGTGAAGGTGAGGGGAAGGGAGGAAGAGATGCCCTTCCCAACTCCCCCACAATCACCTGAGGCAAACAGGAGAGCTGGCCCTGTGGTCATGAGAGTGGGAGAGTTGGCCCTGCCCCTTGCTGGCTGTGACATTGGATGAGCTAGCCACAGCAATGCTGGAGAGCTTGCTCTGGTGGTGTGGGTATAGTAGAGCTGGCAGCTAACCAGTTCAAACACCACCCAGATGCAGGGTTTGAGTTGGCCCACCCTGACATCTACCACATCATTGAATTGCTGGAGTACAAGAAGAGGCTGGTCCTACAAATCCAAAGATGTAGATTCTCCATGACACAAGGCAACAACAGAATATACGAGAGAAGTCCTGTAGACGATCCTGTATTAATACTATAGCAGAAGCCTCAAACCACACCAATGGCACATTGTAATGAGCACTTGCAAGCAAAGAATTGTAGACAAAAGTGTATGCTGTAGGAAATGCTGTAAAAACACTGCAGCTTCCACAAAAAGAGTTTTTATTTTTGCAGGGGAGATTGCAAAGGCAGAGAGGGTGGATACAAAGGGACAGGGGATGAGTGGGATTGGGATGTATCATGTGAAATGCACAAAGAATAAATTAAAAAGTTAAACTTAAAAAAGTAAAATGGCTGGAGAGATGGCTTAGAGGTTAAAAGTAATGACTGCTCTTCTACAGGTCTGGAGTTCAATTCCCAGCAAGCACATTGTGGCTCACAACCATCTTTAATTGGATTCGATGCCCTCTTCAGGTGTGTCTGAAGACAGCTACTGTGTACTCATATACAACAAATATATATTATATATTATATATATATATATATATATATATATATATATATATATATATATGGAAAAAGAAGAAAGGTGCCTCTTAGCTAATAGTCTCAAAGAGGTTTCAGGGTTTCAGGTCATGGTTACTTCATACTGTTGCTTGTCCTGTAGCAAGGCAGACCATCATGGCAAATGCTACATCCACTCCAGTGAAGTCGGCTTGGTAGGCTGAAAAGCCTAGAAGCTGTCACAAAGCAAAGAGTTTCATGGAATCTTAGCCTCCTGTAACCTTGGCATTCCCATAGCCCATATACTCAACCCCTGTCCCCGAATTAGTCTGGTGTATGGATCCATGTGCTCTCTTTCAGTATTGTTTTATTTTAAGTGCCTTTAAGGACAGATTTTTGACATATAGCTAAGCCTCCACCAGTGTTCCAGTGTTTCCTAGAAAGTCCTTGAGCCTACCCTGAGCTTGGAATGTTACCTATTCAGTAACATTCAAATTCACTTCTAGTAGAGACAGTGTAACTAATTAGGCATCACAATTTACTTGAATAGAGCTAGAAAAGCTCAGGGCTAATCTACATAGTAATTACTTAGGACATAGCCGAGTCACACCCAAATACACAATGGCCTAGGAAATAGGTGAGTTGTAGTATTATTCATGAAAGGGTTAGTAGAACTGAATTCTCCTGGTGCAGGTTTTTCACTAGGCCCAGAGGAATAGCATAATCAGGTATTTACTAAAGGACCCCTGATGGTGGGTTTAACAATAGACTAGCATTGCATCAGAGCATTCACCTGGCTTCTGTGTTTAGCTGATCTTAATTAAGAGTTGTTCCTATTCTCAGTTGTAAACAAGGACTGGCTCCTGCCATCTTTTTATGTATGCATTTTCTTTGTTTGTGTTAAGAACCAGTGTACCTTGGCAAATATATTCACCTAGCCTTCTTGTTTTTCATCAGTATTATAAGACTAGTGGTCGATATGACAAATTACATTCAGATACCACACTCCCTTATGTTCTTATTTGTCATTTGCCAAATCCATGCCCACCTGTAACAGGAACCCCGAAATTTTTTTCAGCAGATTGAGGGAGGCCGACTGGGGCTGGTCTACAGCAGGCAAACACAGTGGTAGAGCCTGCTCACCATAGTGTGGTCTGAAAACTAAGAGACAGAGACAGAAAGGCACCCAGGTATGCAGGTATGCAGGTGCTTAGTATAGCATCTCAGGCCACTTAAACTGGACCCACTTCCTACAGGTTGTATCACTTGTCTGTCTAGGAACTGACCCTTCAACATACACAGGTTTGGATGATATTTAGAATACAAACATAATAAACAATATATTACAAACTGCCAAAGTAATGAGGTAAATTTTATTTAAAAAAAAAAATCTAAAGCTCTCTAAATGTTGTTCACTGCAAGAAAAAAGAAAGAAGTTTTTCCTCTGCAGTGATGCATATCAAACTATTCTTCCATCTTTGTTGTACTCATGATGGATATGTAATTTTTGAACTGCCCCTTATTCTTGGAGCAAGCAGAGGTCATCCTTTGCAAAGTAGAAATGAATTTTATGTTTCCTATCCTCACATAGCGTTATTCCACGTTGACAATTGACACATTAACTCCTGTGTGCAATGTCTTCTGCAAGCTGGAGCTGAGACTTCATTGTCCTCAAAATGAGCAGCTTCCAATACAAATAAAAGGACAAAGGTGAGCCTGGGAGAATTCAATTCAAGGGAGGCCTGGAGTCTGGTTCCCTGGGAAGACTGTCCTGTGAAGCCTTCAAGCTTCTCTCTCTGAAGCAAGGACAAGGGACAAGATTCTCAGAAGACACATGATGTGTTTTATAGGTCAGTACAGCCAAGAACAGGTTAAAACCGAATAAAATCTCAGGTGAAAACTATCAGGAAGGAGATGCTATGAGTGAGAGTAAAAAATAAGAAATAAAACCTAGATTTACTTACTATAATTCAAAATATATCAATGTGTAGAAAAACAATATATCTATGCCCAGTGCCACAGATCTTAACAAATATAAAATATTTTAAGGTTAGACATACTAGAAAGTTGAAAAGAATTACTGCTCAGAGGATGATCTAATGTCTCCTAGCTTTGTTACATAAATATATCTAATTTAACCTCCCAGGAAATAAAAGAAGAAATTTTTAATTAAGAGCAACTAATGAGTTCACTAGGAACAAAAGAGAGCAAATAAGTGGTACTGGTAGAACCAGATTTAAATGTCACTTAACCCTGCTGTCACACTGGCATAGCATACTTATCTTCAGACAAGGATGAAATCTGACAGCTGTTAACAAACTGAAATGCAAATTTGTAATAGGCTTTGAAAATGTGAATACACTGTGACTGCTAGACAGCAAGACCTGATAATAACAATCAGTGAAAGCACTGGGGATTTTCAGTAAAAGATAGCAGCGCCAGTGCATTTTATCTTACCATGTTCCAGGACGCCAAATAAAAATAGCATGCAGAGTAAGAATGGAAAAAAATCCTACTTCTCATGGAACTCAAAAATGGTAACAAATTCCTCTTACCTAATGCACATACCATAAAAAGACTGTCTCATAAATCTAATTAAGCCTATATTCAAACTAGGAAAAGAGTTTGCCCAACTCTTCGTTTTAAGTCAAATTCTTGCCTTTTACATTTTTCCTTATATGTTTGTGAATCTGCATGGGTGTGTATGCACAGTGGATCCATACATCATTGCTTACAGAGGCCAGTAGAGGATGTTAGTACAGTTACAGGAATATGTGGATCTCCAGGTATGCTATGTAGATGCTTACATCCAAACTCCAGTCCTCCTGCTCAGGCACCTTTCGAGCCTATTCCAGTCTTCTGCTAATGTCATCTAAAAGTCCTTGAAGCCAGGTGTGGTGACTCACACCTACAATATCAGCACTAGGGACATAAAAAGCAGGCAGTTCCTACAAGTTCAAGGCCAGCTGGGGTATTTATCAAGTCTTATCCCATTCAAAGCTACATGATAAGACCTCATCTCAAAACAAAAACAAAGTTCAAGTTCAATGACCTTGAACTCTAATTTAAAAAAAAAATTAGACATACACAGAAACCTCATAATGTTTTAAGTATGTTTTGTAAGTTGGGCCACATTTGTAGTCATCCTCAGCCATATGTAACCAGTGACTATACCTGGTAGATCTACTGAACTCAGCCATATGCAACCAATGAATACATCTGGTAGAGATATTCGGTTTGCAGTTGTATTTCAGAATTGATGCCATCTGATTGCCGATATACTTCCAAACCAATACACTAAAACCTTCATGAGGCTTCATGTTGATTGTCAACTTGACAGGTTTTAAAATCACCCAGGAGACAAATCTCTAGGCATGCACTTAAGAAAAGATTACCTATGGCAAATTAATTGAGATTTCAAAAGCCACCATAACTATGGGGGTTCTCCATTCCACAGGCTGGAGTCCAGGACTGAATATAAAGGAGAAAGACAGCTGAAAACAGGTATTCATCTCTCTGCTTCTGGATTGTGGATGAGATGTAATGAGCTACATCAAGTACCTGCTGCCATGACTTCCTCCCTGTAATAGATAGTATCCCCTCAACTGTAAGCTGAATTAAACCTTTCATCTCCTCAGCTGCTTCTTGCCACACATTTTGTCAAGGAATGATTAAGACATAGAACAGAGCCTCCATGAATGGAATTATTACTTTAATAAAGACAGACTCAAAGAAGCTCATTGCCTCTTCCACAGTGAAACCAAACAGCAAGATGTCACCTATGGGACAGGAAACAAGCTTCAACACACAGAATCTGTCAGTGTTTTGTTCTTGGATCTTTAAGCTGTCAGAGATATAAGCAGCAAATCCCTGCTGTGCATAAGCTAACCAGCTGTACTTGCCAGTTTTGTGTCAACTTGACACAGCTGGAGTTCTCACAGAAAAAGGAGCTTCAGTTATGAGATCCAACTGTAAGGCATTTTCTCAATTAGTGATCAAGGCGGAAAGGCCCCTTGTGGGTGGGACCATCTCTGGGCTGGTAATCTTGGTTCTATAAGAGAGCAGGCTGAGCAAGCCAGGGTAAGCAAGTCAATAAAGAGCATCCCTCCATGGCCTCTGCATCAGCTCCTGCTTCCTGACCTGCTTGAGTTCCAGTCCTGACTTTCTTAGTAATAAACAACAGTATCCCAGAGCTCCCTGGGACTAAACCACCAACCAAAGAGTACACATGATGGGATTCATGGTTCCAGTTGAATAAGTAGCAGCTGATGGCCTAGTCAGCCATCAATGGGAAGAGAAGCCCTTGATCCTGTAAAGGTTCTATGCCCCAGTATAGGGTTATGCCAGGGCTAGGACACAGGTGTAGGTGGGTGGATGAGTAGGGGGAGGGGAAAAGGATAGGGGATTTTTGGAGGAGAAACTAGAAAAGGACATAACATTTGAAATGAAAATAAAGAAAATTTCTAATGAAAAAAAAAAAAAAAAAAGAAAAAACTGTCCTCACATTGGCAAGATGGCTCAGTGGATACAGATACTAATTAAGCCTGGAAACCCAAGTTCAACATAGCAGGGACCACACAATGGAAAGAGAAAAACTGAGTCAACTCCCACAAGTTATCCTGTGTCACACATGTACACTGTAGCACACAAAAATGCTAACACACACATACAGTAAATAAAGAAACAAATATACAATATTTAAAATGAAAAATGTGGTTCTTATTTACATAACATCCTCTTTCTCTGGGTCATCCATAGAATAAGATGATGACTCTGAATCAATGGTTGTTTTAAAATGCTTTTATCGTATGTCATTTACTTTGTGTGTAGGCGTACAGGGGGAGGCACACATATGCATGTTGTATTTGAAGAGGGCAGAAGGCAACTTCAAGATTGAGTTCTGATCTTGTACCGTGCAGATCCTGAAGATGTGCTTTAGTTGTTCTGACAAATGCCATAACCAAGAGAAACGTGTGGAAGAGCGATTTTACTTAGGCTTGCAGTTACAGAGGGACACCTCCCTCTGGAGACAGGCATGTCAGTAGATAACCAGAGCAAGGATCAGAACATCCTTAAGCCCAAGGGTGAAGCACACAGAGCAAACTGGAAGCAGACTAAGGCTACAAACTCTCAAAGGCCACCCTAGTGACATCATTCCTCCAGCAAAACTGAATCACCTCCCCAACTAGTGTCATCATCTGAGGGCAAATGTTCAGATACCTGATCCTATGGGGTGGGGGGGCGGGGGGGACATTCTCATTCAATGCACCACAAGATGAAACTCAACTTGTCAAGCTTGGTGGCAGGCACATTTACCCATGAAGCTGTGTCACTGACCCATGAGTCAACAGGTCTTAACTCCAGCCAGCAAACCCAGAATTATCTGGAAAACATGGAACAAAGTATTTGTTTGTCTCATCCCAGATTCTAACTCAGTAGACCAGAAACTGAGAAATTTGCAAGTTTTCCATATTACTCAAAAAAATACAACTAAAATGCCATACCTACTTTTTTCTTATTCCTGGATTTCTTCCCCAAACTGAGTTGCCCAAATCCTATATTTGAGCTGTCCAGCTACAGAGATAAGGTATCAAAGGTGAACAATATATCCTATAAAGCTTTGCCAAAGGAAGGGCACAACCAGCAGCCTTGAGCAAGCCAGACTGACATCTAAGTGATTATAGCACAAATGTCTCAGTCAATATCAGGAACTCAGAGGCATTTGCAAGGCAACTGTGTAGTGACTATGTAAGTGGCAGACTTCAATCAACACAGAACCAAAAGCCAAGCTCTTCTGTCCATGTGTTTGGAATAAACCCTACACAAAGAAAATCAGCAGTGCACCTCACTTAGGGGGCTTACGTGATTTTAGGGTGCAACCTAGGACCATCCTTATTATGTTAACGACACTTCAGGAAACTAACATTTACTCTCCATGATTTCTAACACTTACTAAACACCCTGGTGGCTGGCCTTGGTTGCCATATATAAATTAGCTTTAATGAGGCCACAGGATGATTATCTTCAGTGTTGTATGTGACCCATCAGGCACGTCATCAGAACAGCTACCTCTGACAATGAATGGCCTGAGAAATAACATTTTCTTCCTGTCTTTATTCTCCATTCTTTGTGAGTATGATCATCACAAAGTTTCCACATCTCTTTTAAGTTTCTTCAGCTAGCTTCCTCAACACTGAAACTATGCCCCTGACCCTTTTAAGATCTTGTCCATATTATCACTCTTTCTGGTGAGAACATTTTGAAATTTGTCATTACTTTTTGAGGATGTCACACCTGCTTACATGTTGTCACCAAATCCACATCCATTCCCTCCATTTCCTCCTCTATTACTCCCACTGCTTAATCCTCTTAACTCTACAAGGCTTTTTATCATTTTGTTTTGTTTTACTCCACTGAGTCCACTGGTGCTGACTGTATGCGCATGAGCATAAGACCCTCTATGTGAGAATAGGTAGCCTCCCAGGGGCTGTATCCCTGAAGAAAAACTAATTCTTCCACTCCTAGAAGGCATCTATTGCTAATAGTTTCTCGGCTAGGAGAAGAGAAATGAGCTTTCTCCCCTACACATGCAGGGATTTTGTCTGTCTTGATCATATATAGATCTTACGCTTGCAGTTTAGACACTGTGAGCTGATGTATCCAATAGCCCTGTAATATCTGGCAGATATTGCTTCACTGATGACATTTACTACCTCTGGATCTTATAATGTTTCCACTCTTTTTTCTTCCTCTGACTTGGTAAGGAAGTCTCTGCAGGTGTCAGGCAGAGAAGCAAATCACAAAGAGATGAGAACATGAGAACGGAAAATCTGGTCAGATTTACTTCATCAACCTGGATCAAGACTTCTAATGAGCCTGATATATCAGGTTTATTCCCAATATATCTAGGTCCAGACTGATTTCTGGGGGAAAGTTTCCTGGTTCAATGCAAACTATAGTGCACAAGGAACTGTAATTACATTTAAACTCAATTCAGAGTACATGTCATTTCTTTCAGGAAGATGGGTTCTAAAAATAGGCTACCTGCATTAGTTTAAGGACTAAGAGTCTGGCCTGGTTTGAGACCTACAGATAAGCTAGAAGCCTTTTGGGTTATTAACCACTTCTGGTCCTGGTTGTAGAAACATGGGAGAGCCTCTGGCTCTAGGGGTCATTTAGATTATTATGCATCTCCATTCATGGCTTGCAGGAGCCATTCATTCAATTAGACCATTAGATATTTCCAGTCCTGTTTGTGGGGGGTTTGGGGAGCTCTGGTCAGTAAAGGCCACTTAGATTACTAGCCACCTCTACTCCTGGTTATAGGAGTTTGATATGGTTGGCTCAAAAATAATGCAGGTCACCAGGCTGTTATGATTAATTCTCCAATTCTTAGCTTTCAGGGTAGAACAGGATTTTCATCTTTCCCAATAGAAAGAAAATCTTTTGTGCTTAGCATTCCTGGTTTCTCTGGAGATTTGTGGGCACAAGGACCTTATTCTCAACACATGACCAGAGTCTCTGTGATAATCACCATCTATGGCAACAGGAAGCTACTGTGATGAGGGCTGAGAGATGTGGTGGCAGTTTATTACTGTAGCCAATAGCAGAAAAATAATAGCATTAGGTTTTATGACTTATAGACTTTGATGCCCACAGACTTTTGGCTCAGTTAATGGTACCCACATGAGTTCCATCATATGTAACAGGTTTTAAATCCAGTAATAAAGTGGTTTGTCACTGTCTTTGTTACTGTTCTGTTGCTGTAAAGAGACATCATAACCAGCACAATTCTTTTTTTTATTATTATTTTTTCTTTTTTTAATTTTTAATATTTTTTATTACGTATTTTTCTCAATTACATTTCCAATGCTATCCCAAAAGTCCCCCATACCCTCCCCTCCACTTCCCTACCCACCCATTCCCATTTTTTTGGCCCTGGCGTTCCCCTGTACTGGGGCATATAAAGTTTGTGTGTCCAATGGGCCTCTCTTTCCAGTGATGGCCGACTAGGCCATCTTTTGATACATATGCAGCTAGAGTCAAGAGCTCCGGGGTACTGGTTAGTTCATAATGTTGTTGCACCTACAGGGTTGCAGATCCCTTTAGCTCCTTGGGTACTTTCTCTAGCTCCTCCATTGGGAGCCCTGTGATCCATCCAATAGCTGACTGTGAGCATCCACTTCTGTGTTTGCTAAGCCCTGGCATAGTCTCACAAGAGACAGCTATATCTGGGTCCTTTTAGCAAAATCTTGCTAGTGTATGCAATGGTGTCAGCGTTTGGAAGCTAATTATGGGGTGGATCCCTGGATATGGCAGTCTCTAGATGGTCCATTCTTTCGTCACAGCTCCTAACTTTGTATGAAAGAAAATATTTAACTAGGGACTTGTTTACTGTTTCAGAGGATTAATCATTAGCATCATAGTAAGAAGCATGGCAGCATGGAAGCAGGTACTGGGATAAGAGCTTATATCCTGGTTCATAGGCAGGCAGGCAGGCAGGCAGAGCAAGAGAGAAACACAGAGACAAAGAAATAGGGAGACAGACACTGGCCCTTGCGGGGGCTTTTAAATCCTCCAATGGATCTCAGTGGCACAGTTCCTCCAAGGATATACCTACTCCAACAAAGCCACACCTGCTAATCCTTCTCAAAGAGCTCCACTAACTAAATAGGAACCAAAATGCATAAGTCTTAGGCTCTAAGATCAACATTAGACAAATGGGTCCTAATAAAATTGCAATGCTCTGTAAGGCAAAGCACACTGTCAATCAGACAAAAAGGCAATCTTTGGGAAAAAGATTGGGAAAAGAGCTTTACCAATTCTACATCCAATAGAAGGATAATATCCAATATATACAAAGAACTAAAGAAGTTAGACTCCAGAAAATCAAAACCCTATTAAAAATGGGACACAGAAGCTAAATAAAGAATTTTCAATTGAGGAATATCTAATGGCTGAGAAGCACCTAAACAAGTGTTCAACATCCTTAGTCATCAGGGAAATGCAAATCAAAACAACCCTGAGATTCCCCCTCACACCAGTCAGAATGGCTAAGGTCAAAAACTCAGGTTAACAGCAGATGCTGGTGAGGATGTGGAGGAAGAGGAACACTACTCCATTGTTGGTGGGATTGCAAGCTGGTACAAACACTCTGGAAATCAATTTGGTGGTTCCTCAGAAAATTGGACATAATAATATCTGAGCTATACCACTCCTGGGCATATACCCAAAAGGTGCACCAACATGTAATAAGGACACATGTTCCACTATGTTCATCGCAGTCTTATTTATAATAGCCAAAAGCTGGAAAGAGCCCTGATGTCCTTCAACAGAGGAATGGATGCAGAAAATATGGTACATTTACACAACTGAATACTACTCTGCTATTAAAAATGATGAATTCTTGAAATTCTTAGGCAAATGGATAGAACTAGAAAATATCATCCTGAGTGAGGTAACCCAATAGCAAAATAGCACACATGGTACGCACTCACTGATAAGTGGATATTAGCCCAAAACTCCAAATAACCAAGATACAATTCACAGACCACATGAAACTCAAGAAGAAGGAATACCAAAGTGTGGGTGCTTCGGTCCTTCTTAGAAGGAGAACAAAATACTCACAGGAATAAATATGGAGATAAAGTGTAGAGCAGAGACTGAAAGAAAGACCACCCAGAGATGGTCCCTCCTGAAGATTCATCCCATATACAGTTAACAAAGCCAGACACTATTGTGGATGCCAAGAAGTACATGCTGAAAGGAGCCTGATATAGCTGTCTTCTGAGAGGCCCTGCCAGAGCCTTACAGATAAAGAGACAGATGTTTGCAGCCAACCATTGGACTGAGCACAGGATCCCCAATAGAGAAGTTAGAGAAAGAGCTGAAGGATTTGAAGGGGTTTGCAATCCCACAGGAAGAACAACAATATTAACCAACCAGTCCCCCAATATCTCCCAGAGACTAAGCCATCAACAAAGGAGTACATATTGTTCTAGTTGCATATGTAGCAGAGAATGGCCTTGTCATGGAGCAATGGAAGGAGAGGTTCTTGAGCCTATGAAGGCTCAATAGATGCCCCAATATAGGGAAACTGAGGGCAGGGAGGTGGGAGTGGGTGGGTGTGTGGAACACCCTCATGGAAGCAAGGGGAGGGAGGATGGGATAGGGGGCTTCAGTGGAGACCAGGAAAGGGGATAACATTTGAAATGTAAATAAAGAAAATATCCAATAAAGAAAGAAAAGAAAAAAGAGTAACAAAAACACACACACAAACCTGTGAAGCCATTCTCATTCAAACTATCACAGTCACTATGGTAATGTTTGAGCCAGTATTGAACCAGAGCATATTTTGCCAAGCCAGTTGTTGTACCTCTCACTACCCAAGCTGTTTGGTAGGACTCTTGATGACTTTTCTCTCCTGCTGATATGCATAGAACATCCAGCACTATGAAATCTAGGTATGAGGGAACGAAGCTTCCACATTAATACTTGCTTTGATTTCTCTTTGTCAAGTATGTGATATCTTGGCAACATGATCTTACAATCAAGCTCTGGAGAGCACCCAGGAGCAATGACAAGAGCCTGCAAAGTTTGGGGTGTCTATGAGAGTCTCAAACAATGAGCTTTTCGTTGATTCCCCATGGTGTCTATGGGTGGTATTATCTCTGCACTATATGTATATATTTTAGAAATTTTCCCAAACAACAGATATACATATGGATTTTTCCAAGTTTTTAAGTTTAATTTTTCCTTGCTTTAACCTGCCCTCCCATCCCCCATCTCATTTATCCCTTCCTGTTCTCTTATTCCCTTTTCTTCTTCATACGACCTTTGTTCTGTCCCCACTCCCATGAAATTTAATCCTATGGGCCTCACCCATTTCTTGACGTCTTTACGTACTTCAATGTAAACCCCCATATCTAAAGATTCAAAGCTAGCATCTATTTTGAGAGAGAACATGAGGTTTTAGTCTTTCAAGGTCTGGGTTACTTTACTCCTAATAGTTATTTGTAGCTCCATTTATTTACTTAAAAATTTTACAATTTCATTTTCCTTTGCAGTTGAGTACTATCCCATTGAGCATATTACCACGTTTTTGTTATTCATTCATCAGATAATGCACACCTAGATGGTTTCCATTTCCTGGTTGTTGTGAATATAGCAGCAATAAACATGAATAAGGAAGTATCTCTGAGGTAGGATACAGAGTCCTTTGGAAATATGCACAGGAAAGATATAAGTGGGTTATATGGCCAGTCTTTTTCCAGATTTTTGAGAAAACCTTATTCTGATTTCAACATGGGCTGCACCAGTTCACACTCAAATCAAAAGTAAATAAATGGAAGCTTTTATAAATATATACATATATACAGATGTGTGTGTGTGTGTGTGTGTGTGTCTATACAATCCATCAGTCTGTAATAGTCCTAAGTAATGTTGGTGGAACTGAATTTTAAAGATACAGCAAAGGCAATGATTTCTGAAAATCCAGGAAATACAGTAGCTGGACTGTTCTCAAAGCCGCTAATGAGAACTACTGTGAGCAAACCTCAGTCACTGCTGTCTACAAAGGTGACATACGCTGTTATCTCTTAAGCTTCTGTGACTACCTACTCTCTACGAAAACTCAGTGTTGCCTGTGCAGAGTGAAATTACCAATAAACCCTACGTAAGAATCAGTGAGGCTGGTGGTATTCCAATTATAGACAAAAACAGGCCAATAGCCAGTTTTAATCTATATTTATCATTCTAAACTACTACTCTAGTCTATTTTATTTTATTATGGAATCTTTAAATAAACTAAAACAAAACAAAACAAAACAAAAAAAAACAGGCAATACCTTATACTATCATTGAGCACTAATATTTGCTAACATGGGCAGTGGTGGCACATGCCTTGATCCCAGCCAGCACTTAGGAGGCAGAGGCAGGCAGATTTCTGAGTTTGAGGCCAGAGTGGTCTACAATGTGAGTTCCAGGACACCCAGAGATACGCAGAGAAACCCTGTCTTAAACCAAAAAAAAAAAAAAGAAAAAGAAAAAAGAAAAGAAAAAATAGTTGCTAACATTTTACTGTATGTATTTAATTTATTTTATTGCTGAGACACCAGAAGAAATTTACGTTATCATAAAAGTTCCTATCATAATTAAGCATATGGAATATATATATATATGTATGTATATATATATATATATATATATATATATATATATACACACACACACACACACATATATATAACTATATAATGTGACCTACCCTGGGAAACCTTATGCTAATTCTATAATAATCCTGTTTAAACTTCCCTAAACATCCTCATAACTACTTTCAAAGCTGCTTTTCTGAGCCAGCAATTTATTAAACATGAAACCGCACTTTGTTTGTTTATATATGAGCAAAATCTTTTTTATCTAATGCAGACACCAGTCTCTCAGGCATTTTTTTGTATGACAATAATTCATTAAGGTATCACCAATCATTTCAAGCAATATGAACCACTATGTCACTGGAAAATTATTACAGATGTAAAACAAATTTTATATATTGACCTCAAGTTCCTTCTGTAGCTGAGAATGACATAGAATGTCTGTCCTCCTTTGTCTATCTCCTAGCTCAGGATTGCAGGCCTGCACCACTGATGGCATTTATGCAGTGCTGTGGTTGAAATCCCCTCATCTGTCCTCTATAGTATAACATGTAGGGCTGGGTAAGGTAATTGTGACACATAGTGAAGCTAGAGGTTCACATACATCAAAGTAGTATATTCTCAAAGGTTTTTCTGAAATGTGAGGGTCGGCTCTGGGCCTCTGAAAAAGAGGTCAGATAAGCAGTAAATTCCATAGATTATGCCAACAACATTCTAGCTTAGCAGAATCTATTAGCCTTAAGAATTTGCTAGTGTTCCAAGAAAGTGTTATGCTATCTTGAGTGCTCAGTTAAGGCAGAAATGCCGGGGAGGCAGCCTCAGCCTCAGCAGCAGCGGTCGCCATCTTGATTCCGGGACTCAGCAGAACTTAGGAAATTAGTCTGAACAGGTGAGAGGGTGCGCCAGAGAACCCGACAGCTTCTGGGACAGGCGGAAGCACAGAGCCACTGAGGCAGCACTCTTGGCGGGCCGCAGACAGCCAGCCACCATCCGGACCAGAGGACAGGTGTCTGCCTGGCTTGGGAGGTGGCCTCAGCCTCAGGAGCAGCGGTCGCCATCTTGGTTCCGGGACTCCCTGGAACTTAGGAATTTAGTCTGCACAGGTGAGAGTCTGCACCACAGAAGCTGACAGCTTCTGTGAACTGCCAAAGCAACACAGCTTCTGAGAAAGGCCCTGTTTTGGGCCTTCTTCTTCAGCACACCTTCCCTGTAAGAGAGCTTGCCAGCAGAGAGTGCTCTGAGCACTGAAACTCAGAGGAGAGAATCTGTCTCCCAGGTCTGCTGATAGACAGTAACAGAATCACCAGAAGAACAATCTCTAAACAGAGTCAACTATAACTACTAACTCCAGAGATTACCAGATGGCGAAAGGTAAACGTAGGAATCTTACTAACAGGAACCAAGACCACTCGCCATCATCAGAACCCAGCACTCCCACATCGTCCAGTCCAGGACACCCCAACACACCCGAAAACCTAGACCTAGATTTAAAAGCATATCTCATGATGATGGTAGAGGACATCAAGAAGGACTTTAATAAATCACTTAAAGAAATACAGGAGAACACTGCTAAAGAGTTACAGGCCCTTAAAGACAAACAGGAAAACACAATCAAACAGGTAGAAGTCCTTACAGAAAAAGAGGAAAAAACATACAAACAGGTGATGGAAATGAACAAAACCATACTAGACCTAAAAAGGGAAGTAGACACAATAAAGAAAACTCAAAGTGAGGCAACACTGGAGATAGAAACCCTAGGAAAGAAATCTGGAACCATAGATTTGAGCATCAGCAACAGAATACAAGAGATGGAAGAGAGAATCTCAGGTGCAGAAGATTCCATAGAGAACATCGGCACAACAATCAAAGAAAATGGAAAATGCAAAAAGATCCTAACTCAAAATATCCAGGAAATCAAGGACACAATGAGAAGACCAAACCTACGGATAATAGGAGTGGATGAGAATGAAGATTTTCAACTCAAAGGACCAGCAAACATCTTCAACAAAATTATTGAAGAAAACTTCCCAAATCTAAAGAAAGAGATGCCTATGAACATACAAGAAGCCTACAGAACTCCAAATAGACTGGACCAGAAAAGCAATTCCTCCCGACACATAATAATCAGAACAACAAATGCACTAAATAAAGATAGAATACTAAAAGCAGTAAGGGAAAAAGGTCAAGTAACATATAAAGGCAAGCCTATCAGAATTTCACCAGATTTTTCACCAGAGACTATGAAAGCCAGAAGAGCCTGGACAGATGTTATACAGACACTAAGAGAACACAAATTCCAGCCCAGGCTACTATACCCAGCCAAACTCTCAATTACCATAGATGGAGAAACCAAAGCATTCCATGACAAAACCAAATTCACACATTATCTCTCCACGAATCCAGCCCTTCAAAGGATAATAACAGAAAAAAACCAATACAAGAACGGGAACAACGCCCTAGAAAAAACAGGAAGGTAATCCCTCAACAAACCTAAAAGAAGACAGCCACAAGAACAGAATGCCAACTTTAACAACAAAAATAACAGGAAGCAACAATTACTTTTCCTTAATATCTCTTAACATCAATGGTCTCAACTCCCCAATAAAAAGACATAGACTAACAAACTGGCTACACAAACAAGACCCAACATTTTGCTGTTTACAGGAGACACATCTCAGAGAAAAAGATAGACACTACCTCAGAATAAAAGGCTGGAAAACAATTTTCCAAGCAAATGGTATGAAGAAACAAGCTGGAGTAGCCATCCTAATATCTGATAAGATTGACTTCCAACCCAAAGTTATCAAAAAAGACAAAGAGGGGCACTTCGTTCTCATCAAAGGTAAAATCCTCCAAGAGGAACTCTCAATTCTGAATATCTATGCTCCAAATACAAGGGCAGCCACATTCATTAAAGAAACTTTAGTAAAGCTCAAAGCACACATTGCACCTCACACAATAATAGTGGGAGACTTCAACACACCACTTTCACCAATGGACAGATCATGGAAACAGAAACTAAACAGGGACACACTGAAACTAACACAAGTGATGAAACAAATGGATCTGACAGATATCTACAGAACATTTTATCCTAAAACAAAAGGATATACCTTCTTCTCAGCACCTCATGGTACCTTTTCCAAAATTGACCACATAATAGGTCACAAAACAGGCCTCAACAGATTCAAAAATATTGAAATTGTCCCATGTATCCTATCAGATCACCATGCACTAAGGCTGATCTTCAATAACAAAAAAAATAACAGAAAGCCAACACTCACGTGCAAACTGAACAGCACTCTTCTCAATGATACCTTGGTCAAGGAAGGAATAAAGAAAGAAATTAAAGACTTTTTAGAGTTTAATGAAAATGAAGCCACAACGTACCCAAACCTTTGGGACACAATGAAAGCATTTCTAAGAGGGAAACTCATAGCTCTGAGTGCCTCCAAGAAGAAACGGGAGAGAGCACATACTAGCAGCTTGACAACACATCTAAAAGCTCTAGAAAAAAAGGAAGCAAATTCACCCAAGAGGAGTAGACGGCAGGAAATAATCAAACTCACAGGTGAAATCAACCATGTGGAAACAAGAAGAACTATTCAAAGAATTAACCAAACGAGGAGTTGGTTCTTTGAGAAAATCAACAAGATAGATAAACCCTTAGCTAGACTCACTAGAGGGCACAGGGACAAAATCCTAATTAACAAAATCAGAACTGAAAAGGGAGACATAACAACAGATCCTGAAGAAATCCAAAACACCATCAGATCCTTCTACAAAAGGCTATACTCAACAAAACTGGAAAACCTGGACGAAATGGACAAATTTCTGGACAGATACCAGGTACCAAAGTTGAATCAGGATCAAGTTGACCTTCTAAACAGTCCCATATCCCCTAAAGAAATAGAAGCAGTTATAAATAGTCTCCCAGCCAAAAAAAGCCCAGGACCAGACGGGTTTAGTGCAGAGTTCTATCAGACCTTCAAAGAAGATCTAATTCCAGTTCTGCACAGACTTTTTCACAAGATAGAAGTAGAAGGTACTCTACCCAACTCATTTTATGAAGCCACTATTACTCTGATACCTAAACCACAGAAAGACCCAACAAAATAGAGAACTTCAGACCAATTTCTCTTATGAATACCGATGCAAAAATCCTCAATAAAATTCTCGCTAACCGAATCCAAGAACACATTAAAGCAATCATCCATCCTGACCAAGTAGGTTTTATTCCAGGGATGCAGGGATGGTTTAATATACGAAAATCCATCAATGTAATCCATTATATAAACAAACTCAAAGACAAAAACCACATGATCATCTCGTTAGATGCAGAAAAAGCATTTGACAAGATCCAACACCCATTCATGATAAAAGTTCTGGAAAGATCAGGAATTCAAGGCCCATACCTAAACATGATAAAAGCAATCTACAGCAAACCAGTAGCCAACATCAAAGTAAATGGAGAGAAACCTAAAGCAATCCCACTAAAATCAGGGACTAGACAAGGCTGCCCACTTTCTCCCTACCTCTTCAACATAGTACTCGAAGTCCTAGCCAGAGCAATTCGACAACAAAAGGAGATCAAGGGGATACAAATTGGAAAAGAGAAAGACAAAATATCACTTTTTGCAGATGATATGATAGTATATATAAGTGACCCAAAAAATTCTACCAGAGAACTCCTAAACCTGATAAACAGCTTCGGTGAAGTAGCTGGATATAAAATAAACTCAAACAAGTCAATGGCCTTTCTCTATACAAAGAATAAACAGGCTGAGAAAGAAATTAGGGAAACAACACCCTTCTCAATAGTCACAAATAATATAAAATATCTCGGCGTGACTCTAACTAAGGAAGTGAAAGATCTGTATGATAAAAACTTCAAGTCTCTGAAGAAAGAAATTAAAGAAGATCTCAGAAGATGGAAGGATCTCCCATGCTCATGGATTGGCAGGATCAACATTGTAAAAATGACTATCTTGCCAAAAGCAATCTACAGATTCAATGCAATCCCCATCAAAATTCCAACTCAATTCCATCAGAACCTCTGGTGGAATCACCATGCCTGACCTAAAGCTTTACTACAGAGCAATTGTGATAAAAACTGCATGGTACTGGTATAGAGACAGACAAGTAGACCAATGGAATAGAATTGAAGACCCAGAAATGAACCCACACACCTATGGTCACTTGATCTTCGACAAGGGAGCTAAAACCATCCAGTGGAAGAAAGACAGCATTTTCAACAATTGGTGCTGGCACAACTGGTTGTTATCATGTAGAAGAATGCGAATCAATCCATACTTATCTCCTTGTACTAAGGTCAAATCTAAGTAGATCAAGGAACTTCACTTAAAACCAGATACACTGAAACTTATAGAGGAGAAAGTGGGGAAAAGCCTTGAAGATATGGGCACAGGGGAAAAATTCCTGAACAGAACAGCAATGGCTTGTGCTGTAAGATCGAAAATTGACAAATGGGACCTAATGAAACTCCAAAGTTTCTGCAAGGCAAAAGACACCGTCAATAAGACAAAAAGACCACCAACAGATTGGGAAAGGATCTTTACCTATCCTAAATCAGATAGGGGACTAATATCCAACATATATAAAGAACTCAAGAAGGTGGACTTCAGAAAATCAAATAACCCCATTAAAAATGGGGCTCAGAACTGAACAAAGAATTCTCACCTGAGGAATACCGAATGGCAGAGAAGCACCTGAAAAAATGTTCAACATCCTTAATCATCAGGGAAATGCAAATCAAAACAACCCTGAGATTCCACCTCACACCAGTCAGAATGGCTAAGATCAAAAATTCAGGTGACAGCAGATGCTGGCGTGGATGTGGAGAAAGAGGAACACTCCTCCATTGTTGGTGGGATTGCAGGCTTGTACAACCACTCTGGAAATCAGTCTGGCGGTTCCTCAGAAAATTGGACATAGTACTACCGGAGGATCCAGCAATACCTCTCCTGGGCATATATCCAGAAGATGGCCCAACTGGTAAGAAGGACACATGCTCCACTATGTTCATAGCAGCCTTATTTATAATAACCAGAAGCTGGAAAGAACCCAGATGCCCCTCAACAGAGGAATGGATACAGAAAATGTGGTACATCTACACAATGGAGTACTACTCAGCTATTAAAAAGAATGAATTTATGAAATTCCTAGCCATTTGGATGGACCTGGGGGGCATCATCCTGAGTGAGGTAACACATTCACAAAGGAACTCACACAATATGTACTCACTGATAAGTGGATATTAGCCCAAAACCTAGGATACCCAAGGTATAAGATACAATTTCCTAAACACATGAAACTTAAGAAAAATGAAGACTGAAGTGTGGACACTATGCCCCTCCTTAGAAGTGGGAACAAAACACCCTTGGAAGGAGTTACAGAGACAAAGTTTGGAGCTGAGATGAAAGGATGGACCATGTAGAGACTGCCATATCCAGGGATCCACCCCATAATCAGCATCCAAACGCTGACACCATTGCATACACTAGCAAGATTTTATCGAAAGGACCCAGATGTAGCTGTCTCTTGAGAGACTATGCCGGGGCCTAGCAAACACAGAAGTGGATGCTCACAGTCAGCTAATGGATGGATCACAGGGCTCCCAATGGAGGAGCTAGAGAAAGTACCCAAGGAGCTAAAGGGATCTGCAGCCCTATAGGTGGAACAACATTATGAACTAACCAGTACCCCGGAGCTCTTGTCTCTAGCTGCATATGTATCAAAAGATGGCCTAGTCGGCCATCACTGGAAAGAGAGGCCCATTGGACAGGCAAACTTTATATGCCCCAGTACAGGGGAACGCCAGGGCCAAAAAGGGGGAGTGGGTGGGCAGATGAGTGGGGGTGGGTGGGTATGGGGGACTTTTGGTATAGCATTGGAAATGTAAATGAGCTAAATACCTAATTAAAAAAAAAGGCAGAAATGCCATCCCTTTGGGGTGACATCCAGGGTTTACCATGTATTGTCAAGAAAAGGGGAAGTTCCATTGACCGATTTGGTCAGTTCACTCGGGAAACTCCAACTCAAAATTACCCTTTCCCCTGCCAAATTTCATGAAAATTCCTATGAAATGAGAATTGATATACATAGAGACCAGGACTGAGGGGAGGTTTGAGGTGTGTGGAGATGGACAGGTACAGACTGAGTCCCAGTTACACCAAGGTAAGGAAGGGGCTGCAGAGCAAAGACCTTGGAAAGACTCGAGAACTTGTAAGGAGAGTGAGAAGACTTACACAGTTCCTATCATGAGAGCTTCACTCCTCAGCATCAGGACCAGAGAGTGGTACAGAGTCAGGAAAAGGGTCTGGGACCATGACTGAGGGAATTCGTTTCTAAAAAAGGAAATAAAGGGTAAGCAGACACAATGGTACACAGATGCAACCCCAACTCTAGGCAGGCTCTGGAGTCACTAAGTTGAAGGCCAGATATAGCTGTGTAAAGAAACTTCATCTTAAAAATATCAACATTTGAAATGTAAATGAAGAAAATATCTAATTAAAAAAATTTCAATAAAAAAACAAGTGGTAGTCAAAAACTGGAACCAAAGTAAGTAATGTATACAAATACATATATGCACCACATTCTACCTAAATAAAGGCATTCCTCGGTTGTATTGCAGAAACTTAGATGCCTCTGAAAGATGAAAAGACAGGGAAATGGGGCAAAGAAAGAGCAATGGAGACTTGTAAGCATCCTCCCCACTTTGTGGCTAATTTTCCAGTTGAGGCTGTCACTGCTCTGCAAGAATGGGGCTCAGCCATAACTCCTACCCAGATAAGTTGGTTGTCCCACACACCATCTATTTGGTTGAGATTGTTGGAGCCCAGCCTTAAGTTAGGATGCAGCCAGGGATGGTCTCAGGGAAGGAAAATTCAATGGGTGAAGAAAGGCCATACACTCCCTGGCAGCAAGCCCAGAATTCAAGGTGGATAGAGTATTCCCTTGTCATGCCATCCTACAAAAGTTGTTCCTCTTGACTTTGGTGTCTAGTGAGTCATTCCTGGTCACATTATCTATTTATTAATACATTGTTCAAACTGAGTCATAGGTGGACCCTCTCTTTCTCATTTACTAATGAGGAATTCGGCCTGCTCCTCTCATTATTTTGTATAGTCATAACAACCAATTCCTACTAACAATTTTTGCCTACTGCAAGCACAAGAGGCCCTTTTACAACCAAGGAGTTTGCCAGGAACACATGTGACATTTCAAACCACTGTCAAGTGTTGCCACAGACTGGTCCCCAGAGAGAGCTTCCTTATCTGGGACAAGCTGAGCATTCTCTGACAATAATCTACGTTATCACACTGGCCTTATTTCAGAGTGCCATAACAAACCCTGAGGATGTCCAGCTCCAGTTAGGATTCTGAGCAGATATATAAGGGAAAATATCCCAAGAGAGTCTTTGACTGTTGCTGTGTATGGCTCAACATTCTTGCTCACCACAAGGTCTTCCAGTGCTGCATGTGTGGGCAGCCTTTCTCTGTCCTAATTGGCTCCTTGTGAAGTCTTGGCCCTGTGCTCAGGAATCAACACTAATGTTTAACCACCTCACCTGAAGTGCATCTTCTGAATTCTCATTAGTATTTCAACACTGGGCTTCAACGGGAGTTTACTAGAGGCTGTGGCTGTTCCCTCCGAATCTGCCTTGGTAAAATTTTCAAGTTAGTTTTAATGCATTTTAAAGGACAGGCCCTTAAAGAGGAGAAAATTAGAGAGGGAGAACAAAATACCCATAGAAAGAAAATGGGGAACTTTCTGGACTTAGTCAGGTGAGGTGAAAGAAAACAGGAATTACACAAAGAAACAAATGATCATAAAGGTTATGTCTTGTTTGCTCAAAATGCTTTTTAAAACTCCTCTCATCATTAGTAATTTTTTATGTTAATAACTTTGGAACTAGCTGCATCTTTCCTAACATCTATTAAAATGAAAAGCTTCTAATTTTCTACTCTGACCTGAGGGTTTGGCTCTGAACATAAGCTACACAAGTCTATGAATGACAAGATACTCCAAATACACTTGTCTTATTATCCTGGTGAGGAGCTGAGAACTTCTGAACAGCTGAGAAGCCTTTCAGCACAAGCAGGAGACACTTGTGCTTCGGCCATTTTGACTGTCACCAAAAGCCTTCAGTAGAGAAGAGGCAAGTCCCACCCCCATACAGAGAGCAGCTTTTCAGCTGGCAGAAGGGTGTGTCCCTTCACTTTTACCTGGGAGCAATGATGATCTTGTCAAGCATTTCACTGAGACCAGCCCAAGTTTTTAGGGTGGAGATCCAGACTGGTTATACGTACCTTCCCTCCTTCTCCCAGTGGAAGGCAGAAACACCTCAAAGCCTGCATGTAAGAACATCTACTGAGAAATTATTTTAATCAGACACCAGCAGAGTGGGAGAAAGAAAGCAAGCAGAGAAGAGCAAAGAAACTGCCTTGATCGTGGATGTAACAGAAGCCAGCTGCAGCGATGGACTGGCACTCCTTCAGGATAGCTGCCCTGCTGCTCACTTCCCTGGTAAGTGGATTCTGCTGGAAGCATCCTTTACCCCCCCAGCCTCAGCATAGCCAAGCTGAGACTTTTCAGAGAATGTGATCTCCAGGGACTTCTATGCTAAACCATTAAAAGTTTATGCTAATGACAAGGTGTTTTTTATGAACTGCGATTTTAAGAGGTGTTTCTTTAATTGAAGACTACAGATCATATTACTGTGCCAGTGTCCACTCACAAGACCATGTCCGACATCCTAGTCAATGATTGATCACTCTGGAAAAATATTGAATTTAAGAAAGGCCTAAAGTTGCTGTGTTTGCTTGTTCAAATTCTCATTGGCAGGGCTGGATCTTTTCAACTAGATGATATTCCTGGTGTATCTGGATTGTCAATTGAAACATTTCCCCTTCTCTGAGTATTTTGACTGACATGCTGACAGTGTGTTTTAAAGCCAAGAAAGGATTTGTAGACGTGAGGATTACAAATGTCTGTGATGAACCTCACAGTCCGAGCAATCTCTTCTCCCCCCACAACCAGATGTTGTCAGAATCCATTTTACTAACACCAAACCCCTTTGCTGTTTAGAGCTTGAAGGAAAATTCCATTGCTAGTTTCAAAAACTGCAAATACAAGAATTTTATATAAATAATATAGCAGGTGATGGGATGAGCGTAATTATAGGGTAAATAATTGCTGCTGTCCTTGTCCTCAGTAAGGATGTGGCACAGAAGTTGTACACCTGCTAGTCAAACCATGCAGTGCAATGATTTATTGTTGCCCCCTTACAAGCCACCCATTTACTCTTACAGTTCATAAATGTGCCACACCAGGATATTAATCTCATGTTCAGCAAAAAGTTTTAAAGTCATAGTCTCTCTCCAAGTAGGATGAATGTCATCTCGAAGGGCAAGGGCCAGTTAAATCCCTCCCCAGTTTTTGGCAGGATGTGGCCCTTCTTTGTTTTTTCCTGCTTGACTTTAGAACTGGAATGTTAGATTCCTACCACAACAAGTTAGGGTTTTGATGGACTGTACACTAGCTAGTTTGAATTCGGTCCGTTCATTACAAGGGGCCACGGGGCTGGGATGTTGCTCAATGACAGCACACTTGCCTAGCATGCACCAGGCCCTGGGTTCAGTTCTCATAAGTGAATGATAAAAGGCAGGGGTGGTGAGTAGTAACATTTACTTACAAGTGACTCTTGGTAGCTTCAGTTCTCAGCCACCCTTCATGGGTGACTGCTACTCCATATTCTTTCTAATTGATTTTGCAGGCCCAGTTGATGTCAAAACCTGGGCTATGGGAAAAAATTCAACAATTATTATAAAGTATGTTATTTAACAAAAGGAATGTCTGTGTATTGCTAAAATAATCAAGTACTTCAAATTCTTAATTTCATATAAATTGGGATCCTTGAGGCTTAGTGTAGCATTTCTACTCATTTGAGCTATTTTAGCACCTATCTGTGAACTTTCGCTGGATTTTTTAATAACTCTTTGTTTCTTGGTTTATACAATTATTTCTAATTAACTGCTTTTTAAAAAATTCCTCCAAACAGGTATTTCTTGGTTAATGATTTGTCAATAAAATATATCAACTTATCAGAGTTTTCATGGAAATGTCTGCCTAGGGGAAGAGGTGTTTGGAAATGTATAGTTTATTCTCTAGGCTGGGATGAGAGAGAGAGAGAGAGAGAGAGAGAGAGAGACAGAGACAGAGAGACAGAGAGACAGAGAGACAGAGAGACAGAGAGAGAGAGACAGAAACAGAGACAGAGAGAGAGAGAGAGAGATGGGGATTTGGAGTAGGAGAAAAAGAGTCTGTGACCATATTTACTGTGGAATCGAGACGTGTTTCTCAGATGTCTTATCTTTATTTCTGTTTTCACTTGTGTGTGCGTATGGGTGAGTCTGTGAGTGTATGCCACAGGTGTGTGGGTGCCCTGGAGAGGGAGTTACAGGTGCGGATGAATCAAGGATTATGGATGCTGGGAACTGAATTCAGTCTCTGCAAGAGCAATGCATGTTCTTTACCACCAAACCTTCTCACCAGCCCATCTTTAGAAACATTTGTGTAACAACTTAAAATAGTGTGTTTCCAGGTTAATTCAACTTTTTAGTAAAATGTTTCGCTTTTGAAGGCTTTGAGGATCCTATTTTCACTGCTGATTTTAGCAGATAATTTTGCAATCCCAGCCTTCCACCCCTAGCTTCACTGAGTGTATTTGTCTTTAGAAAACTGGAAAAGGGGAAAATAACTTGAAGTCTATATTCATCACTGTTAAAAGTCAATAAATAAAAATTCATGCTAGGAATATATTTGATAAATGCCAGTATATTTTATATGTGAAAGCTGGCAATATTTTCATATAAAGCTTTATAGAGAGCTGGACAACTATGTTGGTGATATATTTCATGACCTGCTCAGCACATGTGGAAGTGCATGCTTTAAGCTTTCCCTAAATAAGTAAGTTAGGTCAGAGAGACTGCAGTGGAAAAATTGTTCCTAAGGGACCAAGGTTGCTGCATAAACTTTCTACTGATTCAGACATCTGCCTGAATAGATGGTAGCTCATATCTGTTACAGCACTAGAAACTGAAGGCATGAACTGACTCTTGCTCCTCCTCTTCTTCATCCCCTTCTTCCTCTTCTTCCTCTGCATCCATCCTTCTCTTATCAATCATCGGTCTCTCATTTATAAACCTGTCTATCCATCTTCCATGCTCTATGTCTCATCTCTCATCTGCCTATCATCTATCTTCTATCATCTGTCTATCATCTTTTTAACCCTCTAACTTTCTATCTATGTTTCTATCATAATGTATGGAAGCAATATTATGATTTTTCTTGCCAGAGAACAGTGCTACCTGTACAACAAAAAAGAACACCTCTGCTGATTGTTGTGACAATTATGAAGGGAATGCCACAGCCTCTATGAGTAAGAAAACAGTAGGATCTGATAATTCTAGTGATTACTGAAAATTTCACTTTTAAAGTTGCCAGGTCAGATTAATCTGCTAAACATGAGGACAACTTTGAAGACAACTTTTTTCTATACAGGAAACTTCTACAGGTTAAGCTCAAAGAATATTCAGTATGGGGAATACATTCTTTTATCTGTTAACAAAAATAATGCTAGTCATAGTTTTGGGTTTTGTTTGATTTGAGATTTTTGATTCAGGGACTTCCTTTACAGCTCAGCCTAGCCTGCACTCAGTAGGTAGCTCATTCCGGTCTTAAACATGTCCTCCTGTCTCAGCCTCCTCTACACTTCAGTTATATGCATGCACCACTAGATTAGACTCTAGTCTACACTTTTTGTGAGATTTTTATGAGATTACTATTTCATTCAATTAAAAACAAAATTTCTAAATGCCCAACAAACTAACCCCACAATGTGAACATGATTGAACTTTTTAAGAATACAAGCAGGAGTTAAAATAGTACTCATTTATAATATAGTTTATTAAATTATTTGATCCAGATGTTGAAAGTTCCTTATTTGTGTTAATTGACACCAAAAGTAAGAAAAGTACTGAAGAGCTGCTATAGTCCAAACAGAAGACAATCCAGCAGGGAACTCGATGCTTGTCTGCACATATATTAGATTGCAGAGGGTAGCATTGCAGGAATTGGTGTTTCTAATCCCCTCTGGTTAGTGAAACACAAACTTTAGTTACACAGGATCATCTCCACAAATGTGCTGTTTGCAAAGCTTTTTTAATTTACTGACAATTTAGGAGTAGTGTCTTCCTTCCACTTTATACAAATAGAGAGAACAACACCATCACCGGGCAAGTGGGGCTGTTCCAGTCTGAAAAATATGCATTTCTTCGTTTTTCTTGATATACATTTCAAATGCTATCATTTGAAAGAAAAAAAAAGCATTTCAATGGCAAGAAAAACTAAAGCATGAATATGGTAGGGATGAATCAAGATGAACCTGACACTCTGTCCCTATGCACATCACGAGCTTTCTGATACTTCTCTGTTCTGCATTCAGGAAGGACTCAGTTGCTGAAAATCCTGGCACCTTAACAGACATTGCCTAGTGTACAGGGAGGAAGCATGTTCTGCTGGGCATTGTGGGTAAATTTCTTCTGCTCCTTCAGCTGAACTAACACCCTACAGGGTGCTGGGTCATGCCACTTGTACAAGTTATGCTTGGTATGCAAACTCTTGTAATGGTCTTAGATAGGTCCAACTTTTCTCATGCCAGTTGCTGGTGATCCATGCTCTTAATTGCTCTGTGAGTATGAGTACAGTCTTTTATACTTCTCTAATTAGAATCATATTCTTACTAATTAACAGCTGGTTGCAGCTTTTGAAACTCTTTAACTCTAAGCTATTTGAAGACAAGCCCCATGTCTGACTAACCTTTGTACAATTCACAGCTCTGTCATTGAATACAAGACTGCTGCACAGTGTCTCTTGGCCCAGAACAGTAACACCAAAAGGGAAATCCAGGATAGCTCAAGTTTCTTTCCCCACACATACTCCAAAAATATATGCTACCAAGGAAGCCAGTGTGGAAATAGTCATGTTGCCTTATCCCAACATTTTTTGATAAAGTGTTGCACCACCTGAAATTTCAACCTAAGCTTAGCAGAATGTTCAGGGTCTCAAGCCTCCTAAGGCTGTAAGTTTTTAATACAGTTCCTTTATGTTGTGGTGATCCACAAACATAAGATCATTTCATGTTACTTCATATCTATAATTTTCTACTGTTACAAATCTTAATCTAATATTCAGGGTATCTGATATGTGATCCCTGTGAAAGGGTTGTTTGACCCCCAGAAGGGTCATGACCTTTGACTGCGAAGGTTGAGAAGCAGTGCTTTAAAGCCACCATGATGTCTTAGACCCTTGTAGTACATGTTTGTCAAAGAAATGAACAAAGCATGGATAAATTGGAGAAATTATCCGAAGTGTGGCCAACCAAAAATCATAGCCTGTGTCAGACAAATCTAAAAGAAATATAAAACAGGGGTGTTTTGTTTTGCTGTTTATTTTGGGGGGTAGTTTGTTTTATAAAGGAACATTCTATTTTAGCCATTCTTGTCTAGCTTACACTTGTAAAGCACCTAATGGTTAACACAGACATTTATTCAACAAACTGCCACTTCCTCACTATTACTAATATAGAACATTTTCATCATTAAAAATTACCATCAAACCAAATTTCCATTGTTTCCAAATGAATAAAAACTTATTAAAATTCACTTTAAGTGGATAATCATACAAGTGCCATGAATTTGCATTCTGTGGCTTTTACATAAATGAACTTCAATTGGCTGTGGATGCAGGTGTGAAGGGAAGAGGTTTTTGAGATGAGTTATTTACTAATGTTATGCAACTTTTCGACTCCAAGAGAAATTAGTTTTCAGTGTTGGTGAGAAGAGACAGAAGCACAGACAGATAAGGGTTTCATGGGAGAAAGAGTAGAGCCTTGCAGAACACTTGACAGCCCATGTCTCTGGGGGAATTTGCACTTGCAGTCTGCATTGCAGAAATTACAGAATTATTTCTGAGTCCAAGCTACTCCATCCATCTCAGAATATTACCACTTAGGTCATTTAGAGCAAGTATTCTCTGACCTTTCTTTCCCAATAAATTTATCACAATCCACATCCTCCCTCTCTCTCTTTGCTTTTTCCAGCCTCTATCCCCTCCTGCTCTCTCTGTTAGGCCTCTTTTAAAAGTAAGCTTCTTTCTAATAAAAATCCCTTCTCAACTTTCAAACATAGTATCTCCCTTCTCCACAAAATTTTTCCTGATTCCCACACCTAATTCTACAATTCTGTCTTTCTCTTTTCTGTATTAAAATTCTTGGAAAAGAAATATTTTGTCTTCCAATTTCTCTTCATCCCTTGTCCTCTTTTTGTCTTGACATGCTAAAACCGTTCTCTGGAAGGACCCTAGAACTCCAGGATTTCCTCTAATTTCACACAGTCAGTTTTTTAGCATCATCTGACCTTTCATGTGGTCTTCTAACTCCCAGTCTTTGAAGTCTATGAGCCTTTTAACTTCCTCTGATCTGTATGGCAACCTTTCACTCCTGCCTTTCTGCCCTACACCCCCCCCCTTGCTCCCTTCTTTCTTCCTTCTCTTTCTCCCTCTCTCTTCCCCCTCTCTGCCCCTTCACAACCACTGACACACTCCATGCTTAGCTCTCCACACCCCACTTTCCAGTTACTCCCAGTTAAAGTTCCCTGTGCCATCCTCTGCCATAGGCTGTTTTATGCCGAAATTTCCATTTTACAAGTGTCCAATTCTCCCATGATTTCAGCAGCTCTACCCGAGTGTATGCAGCTCAGCGTTAGAAACCCAAACTAGGTTTCACTCAGTGGCTACATGTCCTTATCTGGCATCCCTCCAGCACCACCAACATTCTCCTGCCTCCAGTCCTTGCTCATGTTAGTTCCAGAGATCCTGCTTACTCTTTATCTCCCATCCCATCTGTTCTATAACCTTGTGGATCCTGTCAGTCCAGAATCTTTCCCTTGATCTTTCCCATTGGCTCCACTGCCTCTGCATCTGCTTAGCTCTTCCTCGCCTCTGCTTTGATTGGTGCTTAAGGCAGAACAGCATTTAGCCTGTAATTTCTAAGTCTTCCCATTGCTCCTACCAACTATCCTCAAAGTAAACTTTCAAACCTATAATTTTAGCATGCCTTTGCCATGACCATAATACTTCAGTATCCTTGTAGCACACAAGGAATGATCTTAGGACTGGAAAGACATTTGTGTGAGGTCTGACTACCCACATCTCAAATGAGATAAAGCTCTGAGAATAATGTAGAAATTAAACTGTGTGATTTAGGCTATTTTTATATAGAATTCATGTGTGTGTGGTGTGTGTGTGTGTGTGTGTGAGAGAGAGAGAGAGAGAGAGAGAGAGAGAGAGAGAGAGTCTTGTGTGTGTGTATGCCTGTGTGTGTAACTTCTAGACTACCTAATGAACTTTTTATGTCATTGTTTTGTCTGTTAAAGCCAAATACTTTTTGTATGAGCTTATTCTACATTCTGATAAAATGAGGAAAGAGGAGGAAGAGGAGGAGGAGGAGGAGGAGGAGGAGGAGGAGGAGGAGGAGAAGAAGAAGAAGAAGAAGAAGAAGAAGAAGAAGAAGAAGAAGAAGAAGAAGAAGAAGAAGAAGAAGAAGAAGAAGAAGAAGAAGTGGAGGAGGAGGAGGAGGGGAGGAGGAGGAGGAGGAGGAGGAGGAGAAGAAGAAGAAGAAGAAGAAGAAGAAGAAGAAGAAGAAGAAGAAGAAGAAGAAGAAGAAGAAGAAGAAGAAGAAGAAGAAGAAGAAGAAGAAGAAGAAGCTCACACCATGTTTTAAAAAGCAGACTAGGCAGTTTTTTAATTACCTATCCAATTGTGAATCTCATACTGTGGTGAAACCTTGGTCTTTTGCCAAAATTGCCTCTCATGGGAAAGAAGATGACCTAGCTTCATAAAGCTAGGCAGAGTTCTTAGTCATCTGGCCACTTACCCAAAGCTGCAGGAACAGGCACTTCACTCCGGGAAGATAAGTGCAATAACAGATAACCAATGAATAAACAGGGCTGTAGCTATGAAGAAATGACTTCCAAACAGACAGATAAAACAACTCTGCAACCCCATCACACCCAGAAGTACAAGTAAGAGTGTCCAAAATAACACAGATAGCAAGAACTCACTGGAATAAATGAGTTCTGCAGTCAAGCTAAACTCTATAAACAACAGTGCAGTTGTAGACCCTTACTAACAAGCCACATGGCTTCCATTGTGACCTTGTATCACTATTGTTGCTGCTGTTCTATCTACATACACGTTCCCACAGAGGCTGAAGAGACAGCCAGGTGGGAAAGAATAGCTCTGGTACTCATTCATGAGGAACTGAGATTGAATCCCCAGCATCCACATAAAAAGCTGAACATGATCCCACTGCCGTGGAGACAGGGACAGGAAAATTGCTGGAGCAGATTGGCCACCATCCTAACTCCAGGTTCATTGTGAGACCCTGTCTCAAGGGAACACAGCTGAGAGTTTTACAGTAAGACACTCATTGTCAATTTCTATTCTGTGCACATGTGCACAGGCATTCAGCTGAACACACATGAATTCATACATGAAACACAGAGAGAGAGAGACAGAGAAGAGAGAGAGAGAGAGAGAGAGAGAAACAAAAACCTCAATACGAGTAGTATGAGATTAAATCATTTTTAGTTCTCAAAGATATAAAATCAATTCTTGGTAATGTTTTACTTAATAATTCATTTGAGAAAATAGGCTGTCTTATACTTAACTATAAAATAACACATATTTAGACTAAACTATATGAGATTGCATTTTGCAATAAGTTGGTAGCCCTGCCTCAGTTTCTTCACCTGTGTAAAGGAGATAATAGTATAAGGGGCATCTGTGTTTGTAATGACAATAAATGTACAGATTTCACTGGCCACATTGTCTTGTACTTAATTTTCATCCAGTTAATGTTAAGAGTAATAATTACAATGACTGACATAATATTATGGATAATAATTGTCTTAGTGCTACTCATGTAGAGCATAAATACATGTTTGGTTGTTTAACTTTTCCATTTTGACAGTTTTTCAAAACATTTTCTTGGGAACTGAAATAGATATTTTCCTTAAGGATGAAAATAAAAACAACTGTAAAAAGCTAATGACTACATTTAAAAATAATTAATATTCATATTTTAATTGTACACTATATGTTTTGTGATCAGTGCTAAAGTCTGGTTATGAGCATAAATTTCAGCATTTCCTATCATGAAAAATTCAATTAGAAGTTG
This sequence comes from Mus musculus, assembly GCF_000001635.26. Classification (NCBI taxonomy): domain Eukaryota; kingdom Metazoa; phylum Chordata; class Mammalia; order Rodentia; family Muridae; genus Mus; species Mus musculus. The sequence continues at coordinate 20,319,839 of NC_000084.6, forward strand.
AACACCTCTTATTTGAAAATATGTTCGCAAAACCTAAGTGTACAGTCTCACATTAACTGACCCTCAGTGCAATACAAAATAATGAATGCAAAAACCATTTAAATTTTAAATATACCTTTTACCATGTCATAAACAAATATACAGACACATTACTTTGACATGTGGATATCAGTGTTTTTTAAAAAAAAAATAACTACAATTTTTAGATTAAAAACAACTTAATATATCTTGGTACTTCACCAAAAGTTATATGCAACATTTAAATCTGGAAATTAACTTAAGCAGAATTCTGCTAAATAACACATGTTTAAATGTAGAGAGAAATAGGTAAGCAATATGTATGCCATTAATTTACCCCACACCTGTATTGTTTGGTTTTATTTTTATTACATGTTTTTATTTATTGAGTAATATAGACTTTAAAACAAAGTTACCTACTGTGACTGCGTTTTACAGGTGGTGCTTGAAGTTAACAGTGAATTTCAAATCCAGGTAAGACTTGAAACCTATTTTTTCCAGACAGATTAACAAAAGCATGCTTATAATCCCAGCACTCCCAAGGCAGAAGTGTGAGGATTATGGATAAGAGGACAGTCTGGGCTACATAAAGCAACCCTGTCTCAAATCACATAATAAACCAAGAAAAGAAAAGAAAAAATGAGGAGAAAATGGGAAAGGGGAGAGGGGAGAGGGGAGAGGGGAGAGGGGAGAGGGGAGAGGGGAGAGGGGAGAGGGGAGAGGGGAGAGGGGAGAGGGGAGAGGGGAGAGGGGAGAGGGGAGAGGGGAGAGGGGAGAGGGGAGAGGGGAGAGGGGAGAGGGGAGAGGGGAGAGGGGAGAGGGGAGAGGGGAGCAGAGAGGGAGAGTTGACTTGGCCATGAGAGCAGGTCCTCAAGAAAACCCTCAATTCTTCTAAATACAAAATCACTGCAATGTGACAGTTGCAAATACTAAAATGATCAGATTTCCTAATTTTCCACTTAACTATCTATCTTCTCCTCCTGACATAATTACTCCTCCTCCAAAATCTCCAGTGAAATGACAATACTAAGTAATAGTTAACAGACATAATATTTTACCTATTTAAGGTAAGAGATCATAACGCCAAAAATGGTACCATCAAGTGGCATTCCATCAGAAGGCAGAAACGAGAATGGATCAAGTTTGCTGCAGCCTGTCGCGAAGGTGAAGACAACTCAAAGAGAAACCCAATTGCCAAAGTAAGTGAGAACCCAGAGCATGAGTCTGAACAGCACAATGGAGAGAACACAGTTCTGAAGAGTCCAGTTTTTCTGTGCTTTGAGAACACATAGTACTGAAAAGTTATGGCCTAAAGGCACCGCTTCATTCAAATTATAAAAACCAAAATTCCTAAAGGGATAAACTAAGAAAGTTGGGTACTTGGATAGAGCTCTTCACGTTGATTCATCTCATAAGCAAAAGTAGTGCACATGAACACTTGTTAGACTAGACTCCAAAACAAAAACATGATTTACAGGATTCAACATGCCCAGAGTATGTGCTCTTTCAGCTACATAACCTACAAGAAATTGATTTCTATTTGCCTGTATTTATAAACATCCAGAGCTTGCCTCATTTGTAACCTCAACTGCCTCTCATTTTCCCTATCTTCTTTTTTCATACACAAAAGCAGAAAACCAGGACCCTACTCTCTACATTCACACAGATTCACACCCACAGACATATAGGCACAGACGCAAAAACAACCATTTGTAGAGATACACTTGGCAACTTTCTTGTAAAATTTGCTTATATTCTTAAGGCATTTATTTTGAAGAAAAAGACAGACTTTAGCTCTTATTTAACCCTTTACTTGGTGGGTACTATCTTTCTCCTTCCCACTTTCTAAATTACAAGTTTCAAATAGCCTGTTTCTATAAAATCCATTTCAATATTTTCCTGAAACTATGTAGTTTAAAGTTATTTTTAATTTAAAGACCAACATTATGCAATAACTGCATTATGAAGGAATATTTAAGAAGGATAGCTCTAGACAAAGAGCTAGCATAGAGTACAAAATTAATAATAAAATAAAACTATCAATGTTTAATGATTATGATATTTATGAACAATGTATATAAAGACTTCTTAGGGTGACATCTGTTTCATTATTATTTGGTAGACATAGAAATGGAATTATCTTTTTACGTTGCTATTTATCATTAAAAATTCAACACTGACCATATATCTACTGTCCCAAATATGTTTTCCTGTTTTTAAAAACTCTAGGTGATGTCATAGACAGCACATTCAACAGTTCTTGAGGAAGACAGTTGTCATCTGGCATGTAGAAGTTCACATAATGACCCTTGTAACATCTTCACCTGTGTCTTTATACAGATTCATTCAGATTGTGCTGCAAATCAACCAGTGACATACCGCATCTCGGGAGTGGGAATTGACCAGCCACCTTATGGAATCTTCATTATTAATCAAAAAACTGGTGAAATCAATATAACATCCATTGTTGATCGTGAAGTCACCCCCTTTTTCATTGTAAGTGGACTTTGTGTCAATGTCTATATGCAGATAGAAATTATTCTTGGAAAAATCATAGACCATACCAGATTTGATTTCAAGAGTCTCAATACTGGACCTTCTGAGATCTTTCTTAATTCATTACCCCAATAGATGAGAAAATATTAATAGAGAAATGTTTCACTTATGTGTCAACAAAAATCCTAGTTTATATCAGCTCCATAACAAATTTGAATATTTGTGTGGAAGGATAAATCTTTAGCTTTTACTTGATCTTGAAAAGAGAAAAATCAGTGGAGATCGATACTTCCTTTTTCCATTAATTAACTCATTTACTTTGCATCCAAATCAGAGTTTCCTCACAGTCCCCACTTCCCCCGTGGTCCCCTACGGGTCTCCTTTTAAGTCCACTGCCAAGGGATGAACCTGGAGCTCCTGCAGTCCAATTGTTCCACGAGAACATAATTCATTATATTCAGGCTCTTCTGGGATCTAAATGGACTTCAGAAACTCACTCATTCTTACCTGGCTTGTCTCTCCCTGATATCCCTTCTAGAAACTGTCACACAACTTCAGCAGCCTCTCTTCTAACATGCCACCTCAGCTCTCTTTAAGAAACTAACCCCAAACCAAGCCATCTATCCTGATGACTCCCATGCATACACTGTCTTCTGGCTAAGAAACGTTCATCACTGGTCTAAAAGCAGGATCAACTTTCTGCTTTCCTAGAGCTATCCCTTGACATGTTGGCCACCCAGCTGTTACTTATCAATGGATGAGCCTTATTCTCTGCCTTATCTATTTCATTTTGTTCTCCTTATCGATTGTCTGCCTCCATTTCCATTGATCACATGGTTGACCTTTTCCATTAAAAGTATAAAATAAAATTAAAATAAACTTTGCACTGATCTTGTAGTCTCTTCTATTAAAATCAAAGATCCAAGGATGAAACTCGGGGATTAAGCATTAGTTGACTGCGTGAAAAGACACGTGTTTTATTCCCAGCCCTGAAAAAGGATCATATTAAAAGCTACCTTCAGATATTCCTTACTTTTTGCTGCCTTCATTCACACTGCACATCTGTCTTCCAAGAGTTACTTTAACTACTTAGGCTCCAAATCCAAATCTGTATTCTTGAATTCTTCCCTCTGCAGTGTCTTCCAACAAATTCACTAAGTCAGCAAATTAGTCAAATTTGGAACAGAACTTGGTGTTGTCACACAGACCTCTGTGAAATAATACACATTACGTGTCTTCACAATGGAAGCTGTAATGATAAAATAAATAGCTACATAGCTATCTCATCACTTAAGAATTCTACTTATTTTTTTCAAAGTGCTCCTCTGAGTCTCACTGACACTCTTTTCCTTGATTTCAATCATAGACTATGCCACATTCCTTTTATCTAACATACCAACCTGCTTTGAAACTTTCATTTTATGCTCTTGTTTGCCTTTTCTTCTTGGTGGTATATGTTGCTTGTATCAATAATTTAGTGGGAAATAATAAAACTATGTTTTACCTTAAGCCTGAGGTACCAAGGGTATGCCTCCGTTCTATAAAAGTTACAAACACATGCCTTGCCCCATATCTTTTCTTTCCTGTCTAGATCTACTGCCGAGCACTGAATGCACAAGGTCAAGACTTGGAGAATCCACTGGAGCTTAGAGTTAGAGTGATGGATATAAATGACAACCCTCCTGTGTTTTCAATGACTACATTTCTAGGACAAATAGAAGAAAATTCTAATGCAAGTGAGTCATGTGCACTATTAAAGAACCAATGAGTTAATGACTAAATTACTGTTGATATGCAACCGGGCTGAGCTGTGGTAAGGTAAACAGCAGCTGAGAGAAACTTTACAAAGCATCCAAAACCAACAACTCAGGGAAGAGTTGCAGTGTCATCCCAGTAGCACTTCCGAAGCAACAAGTGGGATTGAGACTCATGCCTCATGCCCTAGCTCCTTGTAGATAATTACACTACATCCCAACAGGATCTCCAAGTGCATACAGGCTCATAGATATGGGAATTTACTCCCTACCCAAATGTGTTTGAAAGGCCTTGCCCCATATTTTTTCTTTCCTGTCTAGATCTACTGCAGAGCACTGAATGCACAAGGTCAAGTCTTAGAAAATCCACTGGAGCTTAGAGTCAAAGTGATATATACAACTCATATATGTTATCAAAATTATTACTTTAAATTTATTTTTATACAGACATATGAAATATACCTCTTTATGGGAGTACATTATCCAATACAATATACAATAACCAAACAAGAATCAAGAGCATTCCCCTGTCATTATCCAGTAAGCCCTGAAGAATTCCATACTTTCCTTCTACATCATTTCAAAATATATCTCTATTCTGCTGTAGAAGAAATTAAAAAAGCTCATGCATAGTAACTTTGATCAAGGCTACACAAACCAAGACAGACAAAGAAAAACAAATATCATCTGTTCTCACTCCTTTCCAAGGCACACTTGCAGAGGGATGGGGTGAACAGTACGCAGTAGAAACTGGGGAGAAGATAAGTACTAGAAAGAGAACAAAGTTGACTATTTTAAGTCACTCAAAGATATCCAATCCAAGTAATCTGTTTTGATGCTTAGAACTTTTATCTTTTTTATTTGATATTTTCTTTATTTACATTTCACATGTTTTCCCCTTTCCAGGTCTCCCCTTCAGGAAACCCCCAATCTGATCCCTCTTCCCCCTGTCTCTAGGAGGGTGCTCCTCCCACCCATCCACCCACTCTCATCTTCTCACCCTGGCATTGCCCTACAATGGGGCATTGAACCCACTCAGGCCCAAGGGCTTAGAGCTTTTCTTAACCACAAACGAATGCCAACAAATCTTTGCTTCCCCTTTCCATTCAAGCTATAATGAATATAGTCATTCCTCTTTATCTGGTTTGGTTCTAGGACCTCTGAAGGTAAAGAGATCCATAAAGTTCATATCTTTTTACAAATGATGTCTTGTCTTTATAAACTCACATACATCTCTTCACAGATTTTTAATTATTTCTAGATGGCAATAATGCCCAATACAATGAAAATGTCATATAAATATTTATTATCCTGTAGCTCCTGACATGAAAAAGTCTTTAAGTACTCAGTCAGATGTACCGTAAGTCCTTTGAATTTTCTCATTCATTATGGGATGAATTGTGGGCATTAAACCTACAGCCACAGAGAGGGAATTTAAATGGTTCTCTTTGCTCAGGTTGCTAGTTTTACATCGTAAATGTGTTATAAATGTAAATCCATATAGCTCACCATAAATACTGGAAGCATTTCTCTCAAATGTTTCTAACTGGTGACACTAAAATTATATTCCACTGTAGCATTTTTTTAAATGACTCTAATAATCTCAGAGTAGAGTTGCTGCCCTGTGGCTTTCCGTACCTAAAAATTTAATTGCCAAATATTCACTAACCTAAGTGAGACAGTGCATACCATTGAATATGGTTTAAAAGATATGAAGCTAAGAAGGAGAGGTGAAAGAAGATAATACAGGGGAAAGAAGCAAAATTAGAAGGGATGGGATGTCCTGTATCACTAGAAAATTATGTTGGAAACAATTTACAGAGTAGAACACCATTCCAGGTGATAAATTAAAGTCAAAAGCTTTGCATGCCCACGAATGTCATTCATTAAACCTATATACTAGATTATGAAAGAAGATAAGGACAAGGCAGTGTGTGTGGTCAAACAAACATTGCCTACATTCTCTTAGTTAGACAGCACCTACTACAAGTTAATTCCAATCTAAATAACAATGATAGTTATTAAAAGCCCAAGATGAACAATATTTATGTAAAGTGCATTATTCATTATAAACATCAGTAATAATTCTAATTTGATATTAAATTCTTGTGTGAACTTTATAAATATGGTGTTATTCCTATTCTCATTTATAACTGTGGAAAGTAAGGACAAGATCTTATGACTAAAAATAAGGTTGAATGGAAGAGTTGAGAAAAACATTATTCACGTTTAAATGCTATTTAACTTAACCATAAGCATCTTGCTTAAAACAAGTTATGTTAGGAAAATAAATATTCAGAACAACAGACTTCCTTTTACCCTTCTGGAATGTCTAGGCACCTCTTTAACTGTGGTCTTTCTATTAGACCAATAGTAGAGAAAGGAGCTACTACATTGGTATATTGGTGTTGTACAAAGAGAAGAAAGTTAAATGCACACTGTGTGGACACAGAGCACATATAGGACTGCAATAATGTTCATTGTCCAATTCTGCCCACTGCCCTTGATTTCTAGACACACTGGTAATGAAACTCAATGCTACCGATGCCGATGAGCCAAATAACTTGAACTCAATGATAGCCTTCAAGATCATAAGACAGGAGCCTTCTGACTCACCAATGTTCATCATCAACAGGAAAACTGGAGAAATCAGAACAATGAATAACTTTCTAGACAGAGAGGTAATCCTTCATCTTCTCATGGATTTTTATTCAAAGGAACTGGCTCTAAAGTAATGGTACTTAAGAGAAAGAGAAACTAAAAGAATGTGTTCAAACACTGTATGTGTGGTCCTTTGCATGCTAGGGCATTCTTGTGAAAGTCAGAGGACAACTTCTAAGAGTTGTATGTCTCCTTGCATAAAGGGGGATATCTTTCAAGTTGTCAGGTTTATGGTAAGTGCGTTTAACTGCTCAGTCATCTCGACCACCCTATTTATACTAATAAATTAATTTAAAACATTTTACAAACAATATGTTTTGATCATATTCTTTCCCCTCTTCCAACTCCTCCCAGATCTTCCTCAATTTTCTTTCACCCAACTTCATTGTCTCTCCCCGCCTCCCCCATTTCCACTCAAAAGAAGTCAAAGATCAAAACAAATAAGATAAAAATTATTAAAATAAAATACTCTCCCCTCCCCCCCCCCTCTCTCTCTCACACACACACACACACACAAATAGGAGTTTGGTTAGTACTCCTGGACATGGGCCCTACCCTGGACTGTGACTGATATACGACATCCCACTGTTTTCTATTTTCCAGCAGGAATCACTTGCAAATAGCTTCTCAACTGGAGGTGGGATTATGAATCCACTTCTCCACAGGGCTGGAATTTTGTCTCATTTAAACTTATATAGGTCTGTGGATGATTTTAGGTTACATAAAGTATTTTATTGACTTATTTGAAAAACACCTTTGAAAAAAAAGTGTGCTTATATAGCCTTTACCTTTTCTCTAAGAGTATTTTATATAATTCAACAAAAATATATTAACATCAAAATAATTTTAGCAGTAAAGTTCCCTTAGAAAAGGAGTTAGAAGTGAAAGCCTTTCAAAACCACTGAGGATTCTGAGGACCATGAAGAGAAGTACGGAAGTTATATTCATAAATGGTAATTGTTATGTTTATGCACAAGTCTAAGGATGCTTCCATAGCTTTTACCAACGTCAAAAAGTGGAGTCACCACTGAATAGAATCAAAGTAGAAACATCATCAGTGACTCCATCCCTGCTTTCCACCTTCCACTAGACACCTCTGTATTGTCATAAATTCTCAGTGGCTTATGGCTCAGAGCATGTATCTTTAATGAACCATATCTTTCTCCTCTTAAATATTGTGGCCTGTTTCACCCTTTATACCCTTCTCCTCTCTCTGGGCACAGAATGAATAAGAAAAGAAGTCATTAACAAAACTTTCCCATCTTTGAGAGCATGCTGGGTAAGCATCGCTGGAAATGGATGCCACAAAACCCATACTGAGTGATGTGAGATCTGTGGATTTTCACCTTCAGTTTCCTTGTCTTCTATGGGGGGTTTATGTAGGCATTGAGCCAATGTTTGAAAAGACTTCTGCATAAGACACAGTGTCTATGCCTAGTGTGTGATTGCCCATAATGTGTCTTTTTCAGCAATATAGCCAGTATTCCCTTGTGGTGAGAGGCTCAGACCGGGACGGTGGAGCAGACGGCATGTCTGCAGAGAGCGAGTGCAGCATCACCATCCTGGATGTCAATGACAACATCCCATACTTGGAGCAGTCATCTGTAAGCAGTCCTTCTTAAGGATTAGATTCCATGACTCTACATTCCTTACATACCAGTTCTTATAGGAACTCATTCAGTGTGCAGGTGCACCTGCTGTATTTGCTATCTACAACACCAGAGTAGACACACACTTTCTCTTGAATTGCTTTCACAGTGGGAAAAGTGGATTTGAACAAAGTATGCAATTATAAGCAGGGATGTTGTTTCTGAATGGTTAACCATGAACATGATACAGACAGCCTGGTACAGGATCTCTCATTTGCTTTGCTGATACTTTGCCTCTTGTTCCAGTATGACATCACAATTGAAGAAAATGCACTTCACTCACAGCTAGTGCAGATCAGAGTCATTGATTTGGATGAAGAATTCTCAGACAACTGGAAGGCAATCATTTTCTTTATCTCTGGAAATGAGGGAAATTGGTTTGAAATAGAAATGAATGAAAGAACAAATGTAGGAACTCTGAAGGTTGTCAAGGTATGGTATAATTACCCTAAATCATTTGTTTTGCTGGTCTTTTCTATTTCACAACATCAAGTTAAAATGACATTAGCATTTTATAAATGAGTTTATGAAATAACAAAATTCACTGTTCTTTAAAATTATAAAAAGTAAAATCTTTAATATGAATGCACATGTTTATATAATCTCAGGATAATAAGCATTCAAATTAGAAACTCTTATTATCAATTCAATTATTTCCAAACATCAGGTTTGGGGAAAGCATTTCTATACAAAAGGGTTTCAAACAACAAAGTATGATTAACCTTTAAAGTTAAGGTTTTGTTTATATTTATTTAAAGATTTACTTCATTACTTTTAATGCATGTATGTGTTTCTGTATTCATGTAGGGGCAAGTGCACTTGAGTGCAGTGCCCTCCGAGACCTTAGGTATCAGATCCTCTCAAGCTGAAATTATGTGCAGTTATGAGCTGCCCACTGCTATCCTACGAACTGAACTCTGGTCTTCTTCAAGAGGATTATGTGTTCTAAACCATTAAACCATCACTCCAGCCTCAAAGTCAATAATTAAATAATATTTTTAAAACCAGATTTTTTTAATATGCCCATGCCAACATTGAGATGCTAATATGATGCTTTAGAAATATTTATCATATAAATTAAAAGTTGATTTTTCCCTCCAGGATGATAAAATTAAATCATTGTAATTCTGCCAGTGTGCTTTTATGTGATTAAACTGTGACAATCATAGAATTATAGGACCTTCCTATTACCATTTCATTGTCCTGCTGGCCAAGGCTCATTTTGGTTCTCCTCTGTATCAACCACTCACCACATTTACATTCAATAAGATATCCTCTGCAATGTAAGGTGAAAATCTTACATTTTCACTCAGGAGAAGGTGAGAGTGAGGTTTTCCACCTGCTTAAGTATTCAACAATTGTTGAAGATTGTATGTGATGCATACAATATGAATCATTCAGGACACAATACAATCCCTCTTCATCTACTGCTTACTTTCATCCCTCCTGCAGGGCCCATCAATTCCCTGGGGACTCTGCCTCTTAGTATAGACCCAGGGTTCCCCTAGTTTTATCACTGTAGTCTCTTTAGACTGCTGCAGTCTGCCTTTCAGAATAATGATACAAAGCAGACTTCCAATAGAATCAGTCCCTTAAGCAAGTGTGGTCTTATGCCTCCCATATCTCTTAAAATTTATTCACTGTGTGTGTGTGTGTATATATGTATATATATATATATATATATATATATATGTGTGTGTGTGTGTGTGTGTGTGTGTGTATGTATACATATATATGTGTGTGTACATATATACATATATGTACATATACATGTATATATATATATATACAAACTACATATGAACATATATGCTATAATTGGTGTTTAAAGTTTCAAATAAAATAATTCTATAATCCAAGAATTTTAGATGACCAAGAGATCTCAGTGTATGTATATTTTATTTAAAATATTCATAAAAATTCAGAAAAGATATATCTGCTACATAGAGAACAGATCAGCTACCTGGAATATTTTACAAATTGTGGATTTGTATATCAACTTCTATAAGAACAATTACTACTTGATTATAATATGAAATAATTTTAGAACATATTGGAGGAAATAAAAATTATATATATATATATATGTTTGTGTGTGTGTGTGTGTATGTATACATATATATGTGTGTGTACATATATACATATATGTACATATACATGTATATATATATATATATACAAACTACATATGAACATATATGCTATAATTGGTGTTTAAAGTTTCAAATAAAATAATTCTATAATCCAAGAATTTTAGATGACCAAGAGATCTCAGTGTATGTATATTTTATTTAAAATATTCATAAAAATTCAGAAAAGATATATCTGCTACATAGAGAACAGATCAGCTACCTGGAATATTTTACAAATTGTGGATTTGTATATCAACTTCTATAAGAACAATTACTACTTGATTATAATATGAAATAATTTTAGAACATATTGGAGGAAATAAAAATTATATATATATATATATGTTTGTGTGTGTGTGTGTAGGTATGTACTGAAATGTGTGTGTGTATATATATATATATATATGCATGTATATATAAAATTGACATTCAAAATGTCACACTGAGGTGAGTAATTTAGAGTTCTTCAGGGATAAAACTAATTAAATCTTTAATGTATCTGATACATAGTTTGTTTTAAAAGAGCTACTGTGTCAGAAACATGAAATGTTATCAGCTAATATAAATTATCTTTGCACTGAAAATATATTAATTAATCGTATTTTGAATTTAAGCAATTAACTGATTTGGTGAGCAATTAGAACTCATGTCCCAAAAAGCTTTCAACCTTCAACAATCTTCAACAAGAGATTCAGGACTACTAGATATTTCCCCCTTACTCTGCTTACATGTGAGCTTGAACTTAGTTCCCAACAAGTAACACTGGACTGGGTAAGCAAGTGGATTTGTGTTCAACCACATAACTGAAACAAGAACATACTAAATGACTTTGAGTATTCTCAAAAGATTTCTCTGTCCTCTGAACTGTTTTCTTAGAGTATGACTAATTATCTCTGTCTGTTCTAGCCCCTAGATTATGAAGCCATGAAGAATCTACAGCTTAGTATTGGTGTTCGGAATGTAGCTGAATTCCACCAGTCAATTATTTCTCAATACAGACTCACAGCAACTATGGTCACTGTGACTGTGTTAAATGTCATCGAGGGCTCTGTGTTCCGTCCAGGTTCAAAGACATTTGTAGTAGACAGTAGAATGGAAGCAAATCACAGAGTGGGAGAGTTTGTAGCTACAGACCTGGACACAGGTCGAGCTTCCACAAATGTTAGGTAAGAATGGCATTTTCCAACTAAAATGTTAACCTTAGGGGATGATGAGAAGGGAGAGGGAAAGAATGAAAGCAAGAACTGTTAGGGGGAAGGAAGGGAGCCAGTCAGGAGGACAGGAAGCATGAGGTGGGTGGGAGGAAAGGAGAATGAATGAGCACAAAGTGGATTTGACAAAGTGTGTTTTCAGACACTTACGAAAAAACAAAAGAAACCCATAATTTTGTATACTAACCTTACAAACATAATTTTAGAACTTCTTGATTTGAAAGACAGCTTTAATTGCTATTATTTCTTTTAAATACAGATATGAAATGGGAAATAACCCAGAGAACCTGCTGGTTGTTGACTCAAGAACAGGCATAATAACGTTAAGAAACAGAGTTACTATGGAACAATACCAAAGGCTTAATGGGGAATATAAAGGAACAGTGCTATCAATAGATGGTAAGAAATCAATTTCACTTCTAGAGGGAGCCAAGGATAAATATTCTAAAATAATTTAAACTGTGATTATTTTAAAAAAAAATCCTCTTTTCAGTCTCCCTGTGGATAGAAGGAGAAGGGGCAATATGGGAAAGGATTAGGAAGGGTATAAAGGAGGCAGGGAATAGAGGAGGTGGGGACTGTGATTGGAATACAAGTAAATTTGAAAAGCTCCTTTTCAATAGAAGTTGTCCTGCTGAACTGAGCACTGTATACTCAAACTGTCCTGTCCCATCATTTACTGCTACTGGATCCTAGAGCAGCCACCGCGCCCATCTACAACCCAGTCTTCTGCAAAATGGGAAAATAACAACATATGCTGATAATGGTTTAAAAACAAAGAAAAGAAAATAGTATGACATGTAAAGCAGCATGAAGGTCATTGAATGCCCTGTAAGGACAGATAACCAGACTTTGAACTATGTCTGCTGCACATCTCCAGAGGTTTCATTTCCTCTATTCACCAAGTAGGAACTGAGTCTTAACTAGATAAATGCTAGCCATTGTGCCAGACTCTAGGGCTCTGTCAGTGAAAGGAACACTCATATCTATAGAAAAGCACGAAGCAAACTCGGTTCATTTCCTTATTTCTATCTGATAATCCCACTAATGATAATCTTTGGGAAAGCACTAAATATAAAAGGCTGAACAGAGATGCTAACACCTGTGTTATTACCAGTTACTATTGAAAGCAGTATCAGCAGGTAACTAAGGAAGGAAACTATAGTCCATGTGATGTAAAATCATGTACCCACCATAAACTACGTGAATTAAAGGTGTGCAGAGGCATGAAAAAGTGCATACAATTTAAAGTAAAATCTCAAAACCCATTTGAAATAGGATGAACCATAAGATCATACCAATGTATCACAAAAACAGGCAACATGGGCCTTATCACTAAGGACAACTGATATTGAAGGAATCTAGAAGGTTATCCCTTGGGTATTGCTACTATGGGATACCTTCGGGTTTTGTTTCACATCTTTCTGTTTTTTGAATTTTTGAACCTAGATAAAATATCTAGCTGGCAACACTACTAACTATCCAGTAAACAGATCTGCCAGTAATAATTTTAAGGTTAGTTATAATAATACAATCACTGATTAGCTTTAAAACCTAGTAGAAGGTCTAAGAAAATAGATAAGTTGGTGAAACAATTGCTTTCCAAGGATGAGAGTTTCCAGAACCCCCACAAGCGGCTGGGCATGGGGGACATTTATAATCTGTTAATTGCTAGACTGTGTGAGGACACTAGTTTCTTCCCCTGTCAACCTTGTTACAGATTCCCTTCAGAGGACCTGCACGGGGACAATCGTCATTGAACTTAGTGGCACTGGCTGGGTAACTGGTTCAGAAAGTGGTGGCAGTTCCAGTGGCAGTGGCGATGATCGTGACCGAGTGACTAATGGATATCAAGGCACTTCTTCCACTGAGAACCCACAACGCGTCACAGGATCATGGGGAGGCAGCGGCATCGATGGCACTCGCCCTAACACTAACCCTTTCCAAGGGGATCCTGATGAAACCCTTGAGACCCCTCTCTATGGAGACAACGTTCACTTCGGTCCTGCAGGCATCGGGCTGCTCATCATGGGGTTCCTAGTCTTAGGATGTAAGTGTTTCAATCCTACTTTTGACATGTGTCTCTCAAACAATATGGCAAAAGAAATCAAACAGCCTATGTATTCAATCTATGTGTCTATAAGCATTGCCTAACCAGTTGTTCCGAGTTTTGCTGTTGTTCTTTTTTACCTCACAGCATCTCTAGATGAGGAGAGGTCCCATAGGTGAAGGCTATGGTACATTTGGGGCCACTACAGTAGCCTTAGTCATGGACAGAAAGACAAACATAGAGTCCAAGGGGTCTTCCTGGTGGAATTTAATATTGCCCTAAATTATGACAGAAACTCAACTGGAAATCGGGGAGTACCTTGGTGCCTACACACTGTTACTAAGTTAATATGAACAATGACATTTGCAGCTAAGCATGGTGGCACACACCTACTATCTAAGCAGTTGGGAGGTTTCTTTTTCAATTGTAGACTCATAAAATATTGGTAGTAAAACAAGCTTCACATACTTAATTAATTAACCACAAAATGTACATTGAAAGAATTCACAAAATTTTAAAATATTTTCTACATTAATTTCTCTGTTTAAATATATTTATTTTTATTTTATGTTTCAAAGTTTTGGTTGGTTTTTTGTTTGTTTGTTTGTTTTTGGTTTGTTTTGGTTTGTTTTTGCCTACATGAATTTAAGTATAAGCTCATGGGCCTGGTCCACGAACTCCTTGCAACTGAAGCTGTGGATCGTTGAAGCTGTGAATCACAGTGCAGATGCTGGGAACAGAATCCTAACCGTGTGACAGCGCTTCACCACCCAAACAGCCCCTCCTCGTTGGTCTCTTAACAAGTGACTAGATACTACTTCACTAGGTTTTCTCTGACTTTAAGTAACCCACCTTTTGGAACTTTTCCTCAGCATACATCCATATAAACCACAAAGAAATATGAACACACTGAGAACATAGTCTAAAGTGGAGCACTTTCTCTAGAATGGGAAATACACTTCAAAAAATGAATTTTCTGTGTTAAATAACAGGAACTCCCCCATATTGGCTCATAACAAATAGAAATAAGAACCAGGAAATGTCGTATGAAAAAAATCATAAGTTTGAAATGGATTTTTCTCATCAAAATAAACCCAATCAAGGACGATGCAAGAGTGTTAGCAAACTTGAGGAACCCAGTGTGAGCTACATGGAAGCAGAAATACTTCTCTACACTTTGTAGTCAGGTCTTTGCTTTATTAAAGCAAACTAAACACCAAAGAGCTGATGATGATTGCTAGAAAGAACAGCTAGATTTCATTTTCACTTTCCCTAATATCAATGTCTACTATCAGACAGTGTGGCTAATGAATGCTTTCAATGTTGTATACGACCCTTTGGGTCAATAACTTTACATTTAATTTCTTTGCTCTATCTTACAGATTTCCCCAAAAAAGCAAAGCTAGTTGGGGATTTTAGGTTTTTGTTGTTGGTGTTGTTGATGTTGTTATTGTTTTCCTCTCTTATCTCTGCCCTCCCCTCTTCTCTGCTTTAATTTTTCCTTCAATTGTTTACACATTCTTGTTTTTTATCTTTTCATTCAGAATTATCTAGCCAGATTGTATGACAATAGTAAATAAATTAAAATCTGAAACAGATTAGAGAGAAAAGACATTCCTAATGTGTGATACTCTTTATAGGAGAGTTGTCTAAAGACAAATCTCTGTAGCAGGAAAATAATAACCTTCCTAAGAATAACTGATAACTGAATGAGATTTTCCCTTAAAATAGAGAAAGAGAATGTGTGCAAACTGAAAGTAAATGCAGGCAGGAAGGATCAGAACTGATGCCTGCCTTCAGCTTTCTTACTCTCTGCTGCTTTCTGTGTGATGGTAGGGAAAAGAATCACCTATTTTAATTTATGATTTGATTTACAATTTCAACACTAATAAGCAAATTAAAATTCATGGCAGTCTAGTGTTTCCAAGTTCATGATTATTTGCGGGTCTAACCAATATTAATTGGTTGTCCTGGCATATTAAATAGTGATTTTAAACTCAGACAGCTCAGGAGTTCTCATTTAGCCAGTGAAAATCGGAGTGTTTTCTTTCAACATTGTGCACTGCTAACCCCTCACCCCTCTCTACTTCAGTGGTTCCATTCCTGCTGATCTGCTGTGATTGTGGAGGGGCCCCTGGTGGTGGAGCTGGATTTGAACCTGTTCCAGAATGTTCTGATGGAGCAATTCACACGTGGGCTGTAGAAGGGCCACAGCCTGAACCCCATGAAGTAAGTGCTAAGTCCAAGAATGAGATTAGGGGACTTTCAGGATAGCATTTGAAATGTAAATGAAGAAAGTATCTAACAAAAGGAATCTGCACACAAAAGAAAGAATCTTATTCAATGTACTCCTCATCAAAACACCAAGGAGCTTCTTGACTAGAGCTAAAAAACAACAAACAAACAAACAAACAAACAAAAAAAAAAAACACAAACCAGTTCATGTGGAATCACAAAGGGCCCCAAATAACACAGTAATCCCAATGTTGGGAACCCCAAAGCCCAAAACAAGCAAACAAAATAAAATTAAAAACAAAAAAAGCAATGGTGAGAGTAAAAGCCTGGGGCCTTTAAATCTTAAAGCATGTTCTAGTTCCCCAGGGGGGGAAAAATACCCTACAGGTATATTTGTTTTTCAGGGTTTGTACAATAAAACTAAATATCAAAATTTAAAAAAAAAGAATGAGATTTGGGGACTCACCAAAATTCCGTCTCCAGATGTGCCCTACAATGATAAAAATTACACATTCTGCAGTTCTTAGGTAGCTAGTGAGGAAAGCGAGAGGATTTGAATGTACCTCAAAACTCAACAGAGGTCACAAGGCAGGGCTTAAAAATGAGATTCAACTTTTAAGTTGAATTTAAAATGATCCTATATAGTCTTCTTTTAGGAATTCTGTGGTAATTTTAGAATAAAAATATACAAGTAGAGGAAGAAAAGGCTCATTACAAATGGGAAAATGTTGTCTTTTGTCTTTCAGGGGATAACCACCATCTGTGTGCCACAAATGCCACCTGGTAATGCCAATGTTATAGAATATATTGACAACTCAGGTAAGAAAAAGACAACTTTCCAGCAACCAAAGACTAAAATGGGCTCTGTCCTCTCTGGTTGAGCACCTTTTTATATAGGGTTTTTGCTTTGGGGGGGTGTGGTTTTGTTGGGGGGTGTCTTTAAATGTGTTTTTATACTTCCTTCTCCCATAACATATGTGTAAATGAAGCGAATGATAAAGGACAGCCCACTGTAACTGATCTGACATGCTGTATATATTATTTTTGGAAGGGGCAATCAGGCTTTCTATGAATAGAAGTAACAAAATACAATCATGAAGATTAATCTAACAGATAAAATACTGTGTTTGTGTGTGTGTGTGTGTGTGTGTGTGTGTGTGCATGTGTGTGCATGTGTATGCATGCATGTATGTGTATATAGAAATTTATCCCACAGTTTATTCAGTTTTTTTTTTACATTAGTAACACTTTTTACAGAGAAAAATATGTCCATTCTGAGCATAAGTGTAACCATTGGCATATAAAACATTTGCTTAAATTTTTAAATTGAAAACAAATAGACAAAACACTTTCAAAAGCTCCCAAAGTGTTCAGCTAAGGTTGTACATATATTGGGGAGTTTCTCTTTGCTTAGTCTTAACACTGGGTATCTATAGTTATCTTGAACCAAATATCTAGACTAACTCCCTAGCAGAAGCCAGGAAGCTACCGCTGTAAATAAATAAATAAATAGAATATAACTTCTTCTGCCAGTAGAAATAGTCCTACTCTTTTACTCTTTGGAAAGTAAATATTCCTTGTTTTCTCGGTTTTCTCTCTGCAGCACTAGCAAGTACTGCTTTTAACCACTGAGCCATCTATCCAGCCCCTATGGAATTACTTTTCTATTTTGAACACTCTAAAATGCACCAGACACAGAAAAGTTTCTATTTTGTAGAATTGGATTCAATAGTCTGTATTTCAACTGCACAGCATATCACTGTCCCCATTTCTCTTCCTGGTGTGCCCATTTTTCTTAGTGGTGCCAATATTTCCCCATGCAGAAAACAGAAAGCCACTGAGTCACATGCCAGCCCCCATTAGTGTGCAGTTGGTTCCTGAGAAATGTCAGTTCATCAGAACCACCAATATTTATTTATTATTTATTTATTGCTCCTTAAGTCTATGAAGTTTCACACAAATCCTAAAGTAGTATGAAAGGCATCAGGATAATCGAAATATGAAACGCATGTTTTCCCAGACTCAAAGGTGAATGCGGAGCCCTGGTCATCTGACCTGCTGTTCATTCTGCTTCTACTCAACACCGTTAATTTCATTTCCTTTTGATTTCACTACCTCAGCTTTCAGCATGCTCCTTCCCCTCCATGACCAAGTGTTTACCAAGATGAATCCAGCAACCTTCTTTTCTCATTGTAGCTATGATCTTTGTCTGAAATTCAGTGTCTCTTATGCATTCTACAGGAGCCCTTGTGCATCCAAAAATACATCAGAAGTATGCTGATACTATTGTTTAACTTTTGAATTGGAGCTACTTAACTCAACTTAAATCAGTTTGAGATCCAACTATTCCACCCACAGTTTTTTAGTATCTCTCCTCCCTTCTTTTGGCACACCACATAGAAAGGTCTTTCAGCAGATGATTAAAATTAGCAAGCTGGTTAAATTTATTTTGTCTTTCTTAATATTGCTTTGAATTTGTGCATCATAGCCATCTCTTCTCTGCTCACCATGCTTGAATGAAGAAACTAAACATGACACTTTTTAGCTTATACCACACTAGAGAAATTAATTTTGATGGGTTCAATGTTTCTAGGAGTTTATACAAATGAATATTGTGGCAGAGAAATGCAAGATCTGGGAGGAGGAGAAAGAACCACAGGATTTGAACTAATGGATGGAGTTAAAACATCAGCTGCACCTGAGATATGCCAAGAATATTCAGGAACATTAAGAAGAAATTCAATGAGAGAATGTAGAGATGGGGGTCTCAACATGAATTTCATGGAAAGTTACTTCTGCCAGGTAAGGCTTTTAGCCACATGCTTTCCTCTCCATCCATGTCATTCCGAGCTCTCACCAGTTCCCACCATGGCCCTGCCAAGCCATGACCAACTGTCCTTGCTTGTTGGTTGATGTTTCTGAAGCTCTAATTCAAGTATTTTTCTCTCCCAGTTAAACACTGCCTGAGGCACTATTTGATTTGTAATTTGAAGTCCAAATTCATGATTCAGGTGCCACCTTAACAGCTCCATCTCCCCCTCAGCACCAACCTACTTGCTTTATCTACAAAAGACTACTTACCTCGTGCCTCTAGCTATTCTGGTCCACTGGACAGTGTTTTGTTGGGCAGTTTGGTTGTTCTTTGGATGTTGTTCCCCATCCTTCCTCTCTCATGCACATTTCTAGCCACGCTTCAAGAGTCAATTCAAATACCCCACATCTCTGAAGCTTTAGAAGTTAGTTCTCTAATTCAGAATAGAAGTTTATTCCATTCTTTGTTGGGATGTTTTTAAAACACAACTTATAAAATTTAAAATTATGAGGAATTTGTTATTTTTTATGTCTAGAATTTTTATTTCTAACCCATAAATTCTTTACATGATATTGACAAGTAAAACCCGAATCCACAATCAAATTGTTCCACCTTACCAAAAAAACATCAAAACCCCATCCATCAACTCTAAATATCCCTTTTGGAGCAAAAAACAGTCCTTCCACCAGATCTATTTTGCACATTACTTTTATTTCCCTCCTAAATCACTGATAAGAAAGCTCATGTGTGGATATTTGCATATGATTTTCTGTTCAAAGTGCACTGTTTTAAGCAAGTTTACCTGAAGAAAATTTTAAAGATCAAACTGTATCAGAACTATAGCTGAGCTGGGTGTGGTGGCACACACCTTTAATCCCAGCAATTGGGAGGGAGAGGCAGGTAGATTTCTGAGTTTTAGGCCAGCCTGGTCTACAAAGTGAGTTTCAGAACAGTCAGGGCTATACAGAGAAACCCTGTCTCAAAAAAAAAACCAAAACAAAACAAAAAAAGAACTATAGCTGAAATAACTTTGAACTGAACTCTTTCAAGCATCTATAAAATCATTTTGAAAGCAATTCTAGTAAACATCAGAATTTAGATACATTCATCTAATCATAAAAAAGATATTGTTTTACTTTGTTGAATATTCTTTATTCTGTACTAATTAGAAAGCCTATGCTTATGCGGATGAAGATGAAGGACGTCCATCCAATGACTGTTTGCTCATCTATGACATCGAAGGTGTGGGTTCCCCTGCAGGCTCCGTGGGCTGTTGCAGTTTCATTGGAGAAGATCTAGATGAGAGCTTCCTGGATACCTTGGGGCCCAAGTTTAAGAAGTTGGCAGATATCAGCCTGGGAAAAGAAATAGACTCATACCCAGATTCTGATCCTTCTTGGCCTCCTCAGAGCACTGAACCGATGTGTCCCCAGCATACAGAGCCCCTGGGTAGTGGACACCCACCCATCTCCCCACATTTTGGCACGACCACAGTAATTTCTGAAAATGCCTACCACTCTGGACCTGGAGTACAGCATCCTGTACCAATTCCTGATCCTCTGGGCTATGGCAATGTCACTGTGAGGGAGTCCTATACCACCTCTGGCACTCTGAAACCCTCTGTCCACTTTCATGATAATCAGCAGGCTTCAAATGTGGTGGTGACAGAGAGGGTGGTGGGCCCCATCTCTGGTGCTGATTTGCATGGCATGTTAGAGATACCTGACTTAAGAGGTGGAGCAAATGTTATAGTGACAGAAAGGGTAATAGCACCAGGCTCAAGTCTACCCACTTCTCTAACCATTCCTAACCCTCAAGAGACCTCAAATGTAGTTGTGACAGAAAGAGTGATCCAACCAACCTCTGGCATGATAGGCAATCTGAGCATGACCCCTGAATTATCAAGTGCCCACAACGTGATTGTGACAGAGAGAGTGGTTTCTGGTGCTGGTATGAGTGAAATTGCAGGCACTGCCGGATTAGGGGGGGTTGGAGGCATAGGCAGCAGTGGCCTTGTTAGCACCACCATGGGTGCTTCTGGCACTGGGCTGAACATGGGAGGAACAGCCACTATTGGCCACATGAGGAGCTCCTCTGACCATCACTTTAGTCAGACAGTTGGATCTGCCTCCCCCAGCATGGCTCGAAGTCGAATCACAAAGTACAATACGGTACAGTATAGCAAGTAGTCATGATTACAGAGTATTGTTCACCACCATCTCAGTGACTTACATCCAACTCCTGCCTCCAAATCTAACAGTGCAATTTATGATACAGAGCAGGCTATGGGAGACCTGTGGAGTAAGAAAGAGCCACAGTGATAGTAACCCATGGAAACATCACCATGGGGAAGAGTGCTCCCTAGCATTGGTAAACTTTTTTCTTATATTGACACTGATAAAATAATGAAGGTGAACTTGAGGTACAATCTTATCTGTGGCTATGTGGTCCACAGGGTTGTTTTTGGTTTTAGGTTTTTAATGTTGCCCTGTAGGGTATCAGCAGCATGTTGAATATATAAAACGTGGCTACATAAAAGCACTGGCTTTAAATGGCAATGAGAAGAATTCTTATTGCTGTTCAGAAATTAACAAAAAGGGTTTGAATATGTAGCTTGAGCTCACATAGGTGAGGAAAATCTGACATTTCCTTCCCATATGCCCTGTCTGTTTCACAGGGAATACAAATTAAAAATCATTCCACAGATTCAGGCTAAGGTTAATAAAATTCTAACTACAAAGTTATGTATGTAAGATACCAGTTATTATTACTGTGACAACATCCAATCTACATTGGATGGAATAATTTTCAAATTAAGAAATATGTCCTGTTAGAAAAGTCCATAGACAGTAACAATATTGCGAGACTCATTTGGCACAAACTGACACTGAATCTCAAGATGTGGTTTAGTTAAGTCCCCTGTGGAGTTGGGAACTTTCCTGGCTCCCACTGTGTTTCATGGGTGTGACTCTGAAGAATATTGCTTACTGGGTGGATGAAGGGCACCATGCTCATTTTTGCCTTTACCACTGTAGTTGAAGGGAGAGTTGCAAATGACACATGACATGGCTGCCCTCCCAAGTGTTAAATCTCCTCCCAAGTACAGACAGGACAGTATTATCTCTTCAGTCTAAGCAGTAAGTCATACTCGTTTCTGTGCAGCTCTTTAGGGCATAAATGCATAGTTAAGATAATGTACCTAAGCTGAGCTGTTGGGAAGAAGCTCACAGTATGGCTAAGCATTGGGGTAATTTTTCATGGGTATCTGAAGAAGGGGAACTGTTTTTAGAACATGAAAGCTGTCTTAAGTGGGAAATGTTAGAAAATAATTGTTCTGTAAAGCATACGATATCACCATATGATGAGATATAGTTGAGATTAGTGTCATCATTTGAATGACCCTCTGCTGCCATTTGGAAGTGATTAAACAGGACCTTTTACTAGAATTGATATTACTTTAGAAAGAATGATGTAGTTACTAGACAAGGCCATTCCTTATCTAAAATGTGTTATGCACACATCTTTGAGGTTTCTCTTTGATTTGTTAATAATGTCTTGGCTTCTAAGCATTCTACCTTAAAGACAGTTTACAAGTTATAGTATGGTATATTTTTCTAGCTTTGAAATGTGCTATTTATGATGTGTTGTTTCTGTATTTTTGTCAACTGGTGTTCCCTGGTTTAAAGCCCCTCAGAAGAATCAAAGCTTTTGAGGACACAGGTGCACTTACTATTGCAGGGTAAAGGAATCTTTTCTTGCTTTTAAATCAATGTTAAAATAAGCTCACTAATATAAAATGATATATACATGTTTATTTGGCCATATATATATGAACATGGAAAATACTGGACCTGAGTTGTGAACTATATATAGTTTTTAAAGATGTGTTCATCCCCTGACTTTTCTTTTCTCATGGTATCACAGAATCACAGAATTTATCAAAGAGTGATTGATTACTCCCGCAAGAGCTACTTTGTTCTATATAATATTGGATATGGCAAATGTTTTAAAGGCCACACTATGTCTAATTTTAACAGTATAGAAAATGTACAGTTTTGCTAACATGAAGCAAGCAAAAATGCAGAGGCATAAATAAAGTCACTCACAGGAGTCTTTCTTTTATTTTGTTCTAATATGTAGGGTAATATATTGAGGATATGGTTTTGGTTTTGGTTTTTGTTTTTCTGGGTTTTTTTTTAAAGAGATAAGCTCAAAAGGTATTTGTTGAAATATTCTTGAAGATGCCTAGGTTTGAAAGTTTTGAACAGATAGAAATAATTAATATAGTTTTCCTTCCTTCCTTTGTTCATTCATTCATCCAAAGGCAAGTGTACTTGTTGCCCTAATGTGCTATACTCTGGCTATATCTTTGCTTCGATGCCTGATGAATCCCAAATATTTTTTCATTGCCTAACAAGTGGCAATATGGCAATCTTTAATAAATGTGACATTCATCAGTTATATAAGACCTGGGAAAATAAAACTTTAAATGAAGAACGTGTCTTCCTTCTTCCTGGGACAGTTAACTTCAGACCAAGCTATTTCTTTTGGGACTGTACAATGGGCCCTGTTTAGTCCTGCATGTTACAATGTTTTTTAAAAGCACATCATTGCATCACTGGAAGGCGGCTGCTCACCTCGCAATACTGAAACACAGTTGTTCAAGAATGGCCTTTATGCAGGATTTTGCTCCTCTCTTTCCATTCTGTAATCTGAACTACTAGTGTTATTCCACAGATATAGGAGAGAGATATAATCCTTTCCCAAATAAATAGCTATATTTGGGGTTCATAAACCAGGCTAATCTTAAATCAGCATGCTTCTAATCAAAGGAAGAAGTAAATAGTAGCATAATGTTATTCATATCTGTTTTTGAAAATAAAGCAAAATACAACATCCAGCTTTCTGAAGAGGAAATCATGAGGAACAGAATCAAATTTGTCACAAATGCTTTATTGTTGAGTATGAAACAAATGACACACAGCTGACTTTCACATCTCACTGCCAAAATGTCTGTTGTGTGCTCTTTGCCTCCATGTCCAGTGTTCTATTTCACTCAATGTAAGGCGCCTACTGATTTTTAATCATACATCTTCAAAAATTACCCTTCTATATAGACTGGATGTTTCCAGTTACATTTATTTCTGAATTCATACCAAGATTTGGTTGACAACCAATATGCCTTATGTGACTTTAGTAGAACCTTTAAAACATTATAGTCTCTTGTAGAAAGACATTGAAAATCCAAGTAAACTCTCAAGTGCTTAGCATATTTATCCATGTTTTTGATAAGCCCCAATCCTTGAGGTAGTTGTGATATTTGTAGGACCCACTGCACACAGCCCTGGGATTGTCATAATGTAGCTCAAACACCCATGAAAGTCAATCTGCCTTCTGCCTCAACATTTTTCAATTTGTAATAGGATGAAGCTTGAGTATATCAGTCAGTACTTTGAAACACTGAATAATTTATTGTTTAACTTCTCTTTTTTTTCTCTCCCTGTCAGTTGTATTTGCATAAACACTCTATGACTAACATGTACTTAACTTATTTTCTTACATTTTCCCAAGCACTTTAAATTCTCACAATTTGAGTGTTTAAAGCAAAGATGCTTCCTTTCTATATAAACATCTGGGGATGGTTTGGATGCTAGCTCCTTGCTTTGTCATATGTTGATTATTTTAAGACAGTTTGTAATTTCTGAATATCTGTGGTCCTAACAATAAAATGATTGATATTCTTTGACTGTCTTACTAGAATTATAAGCTTGGGGATATTTTAGAATAGGAGAAATAATTAAGAGTTATTGAATCCAGTTATTATTTTAATTCCTTATTCTGGGAGATGATAATTTTGCTGTCACAATATTTATATATGTTTTCATTCTTCTTTCTTACTTCCACTTATTCTATGTTACTGGCTGGACTCCTCTTCCCAATGTTGCCTAGTGAATTTACAGAGCAGCTATACAGATGAAAACAGTGATAAAGCTTTCATTTTAAACGTTTTTCAGAGACAGTGGTTCCTATTTACAGATATAATTCTGTACCAAGAATGCTAAAATAGCAATAAATCAGGCATCAGGCCTAAATGTATTGCACGCCCTCCACTCAATGCCTGGCACTTTCTGA
Organism: Mus musculus; assembly: GCF_000001635.26. Taxonomy (NCBI): domain Eukaryota; kingdom Metazoa; phylum Chordata; class Mammalia; order Rodentia; family Muridae; genus Mus; species Mus musculus. Next base: position 20,344,989 of record NC_000084.6, read on the forward strand.
GAACCACATAAATGAGAATATTAGCTTTGTGGACAGTGAAGGTTCCTAGATCCTGCATCCCTGTCATCTACATTCTCACCTCAGCAACTGTAAGCCTATGAGGTGGTCCTCAGGAACTGCCCCATGACTCAACTGAAATTCCTTAGCAAACATTTAGGATAATAACTTCATAATCTACCCAAATCCTGGCTATTGTTGTTGTAAAAAGCATGGAGTACATCTCTCTTTGAGAAGCCCACACCCATCCTTTCTGGAGTACCTTATTCTTTCCCTCAGTATCCCTGTCTTTTTGGTTTTTGGTTTTTGAAGACAGGGTTTCTCTGTGTAGCCCTGGCTGTCTTGGAACTCACTCTGTAGTCCAGGCTGGCCTCGAGCTCAGAAATCTGTCTGCCTCTGCCTCCCAAGTGCTGGGATTAAAGGCGTGCGCCACCACTGCCCAGCAGGAGCTGATATTCTTAAATCTATTAAAATTGTCTTTTAATAAACCAGCTCTGCTTCACACTGGTTCATGTTTGAGTTGTTTTCTGTGACAAAACCCAATGATCAGGCTTTACCCAAGATGAGCTCCATAAGAAGAAAAAGAATCTGTGGATATGAGCAAGAAACAATGTCTCCAACTTCCCTATTCATTTTGGACCTGTGCCATTGGCAAATATATGGAAGACATTGTATATTCAAACCACAGTATCCTTCGCTTGACCTGGTGGGCTGGCGACCACCTCATAAGGAAGGATGCAATGCAATTTCAAGAGTTGTCAAGCCTTTCCTTATCTGTTTAGTTTTAGTTTTTTGCCTTTTACTAACATATACTAATTAACATTATAGTGGGATTCATTATGATATGTTCATATATATGGATAGACACACACATGCACACATATGTTTTTCAATCATATTTAAACCTTCTCCCATTACCCTCCCTTGCTCCAATCCCACATCACTACTCTCCTTCCTCTTCTCTAGCTTTCTTTCTACTTTCACGTTGTGAGTGTAAGAGTGTGTTAAGTATGTAAGAGAGTGTATGTGAGAATGTGACTATGTGTGAGTATGTGTGTGTGTGAGAGTGTTCCTGTGTTTGCAACTGTGTTTGAGTATGAGTGCGTTTGTGACTGTCTATGTGAATGTGTGTGAATGAGTGTGAGTATGTAAGTGTGTTTGAGTATGTATGTGTGTATATGTGAGTATGTGTATGTAAGAGTGTCTGTGTATGTGTGACTTTGTGTGTGTGTGTGTGTGTGTGTGTGTGTGTGTGTGTGTGTGAGTCTGTGTGAATGAGTGTGTGAGCATGTGTGTGTGAATGTAAGCGGGTATGTGTGTGTGTGTGTGTGTGTGTGGGTGTGTGTGTGTGGGTGGGTGTATGTGTGTCTGTGTGTGTGTGTATGTGTGTCTGTGTGTGTGTGTGTGTGTGTGTGTGTGTGTGTGTGTGTGTGTGTGTGTGTCCCAGTGTTTTTCACTAGGATTGGCTCTGTGAGCTTAAGTGAGGTTTGTTTACAGGAGCATGAGCACTTTACTAACAACTGAGCCACTGAAGAAAATATGTCCCCCTCTACCATCAAATATTAAGCATATATAAATCCTCTGGTATAGGGGACAGAGGGGACCTCACTCACCACTCCCCCTTCCATGACAAACTGTTGACAGGCTCATACATGTCCAGATCTTGTCGATTTAATTATAGCGGCTGTGAGTTCAAGGGTGCAATGGCTGTTATTTCTGGAAGTCACTGTTTTTACCAATCCCTACCCCGACTCCTCCATCTCCTACAATCTTTTCATCTCTTCCATGGTGTGGTGTTCCCTGTACCTTGCAGAAGGTGTCCTGCTTATGGCTAAGAATCCACCAGTTCTATTCCCCATCCTTGACCAATTATGAATCTCTGCAGTCACCACTGAACACTACTTCTCTGACCAAAAAAGGAACACAGCACTAATCTCCAGATGGGAACATAGATACACAGCAAATTTTGTCTATTTCATATAACAATAACAGATTTTGCACTAGGTCCTGTGACTTCCTGGCAACAGGAATAAATTCATTGGATTTACGGTGCCACAAAAGTCCACCCAGTCTGTGACAGTCCTGGCACTGCTCAGAAGTCTAGGACAGTCTCTTCTCTCCCATCTACTGCAGGGCTCTCCTATTTTCTGTGCAGCCAAGGATGATGTTGAGTTCCTGATCTTCTTTCTCCCACATCCAGCACGCTGGGTTTACAGGTGTGTCCATCATGCTGTTCCTGTGGGCTGGGGATTGAACCCAGGGCTTCATGCATGCTAGGCAAGCAATCTAACAACTGTACTGTGACTCAAGACAGCCTTTCGAGTGTGTGCCACTGTAAAACCAAAACACAAGCGACATGCTGCCAATACACAATAGCATGAATTAAATATTCCAGTTTCAAAGGGAGGAGTAGAGACACAGCAAGAAGAGACTAGACCAAAGCAAGAGTGAAATACAGAATAGCAAATATCAAGTCTTGAATCTACTGATCCAGTATTTACATGAATGTCCAGTGTCTGAGGCTCACAATGATAGCACTGGGGCTCCAAAGGGTGTGAGTAGTCCCTGCCCTTCAGCTCTGCTCCCTGTAGCAGTTAGCATCTGTGTAGAAGCAGTTCCATTCTGTGCCTGCAGCTTTCCTCTGCAGACGTCCTGTCAGTGGGCTGTGGGGATGATGCTACTGCTCCATGCTTCTGCCAGCAGCTAAAGGAATTCTTTTGAGAGAAAAAATGTGTTTGGGAATCAGAATGTGCTATTTAATAAAATTGGGTGTTCTGGGTATCACCCCAACTCAGTTTACTTCAAAGGGGTCTCAAGTAGAGGTAAAGGAGTATTTTGGAATATCTAAGAGTCGTTATACAGATGGATGCCCTTCAGTACAATCGGTGTGATGTTTCATTTGGCTCAGAAGTAGGATACAGATAGCACTAAGAGGATTTCTCTCTTTCTGGTGTCAGTGGCACTCATTAAACATTATAGGACTCTGTGGGCAAAAAACAAAGACACGCAAGGAAAGAGCAGAGCAGCTGAACAGCCATTGAGGAAACTCACCAACAATGCTTCATATAGATTCTGCACAATGCTTCATATAGATGCTGAACAATGCTTCATATAGATGCCGGACAATACCTCATATGGATGCTGGACAATACCCTATATAGATGGCTGGGCAAATCCACAATGATGTCAGCACTGGCAGAAGCAGAAACACTCCCCCAAGCTAGCTCCTGTAGTGCCTAGCAGTGCTTTTCTGAGATCTCCACCCAGAAAAAGCATGAGTCTTGGCTTTGCCTCAGCAAAAAAGTTTGGGATACCAGAATGGAGCAGAGCTGAAATTCAGTAGAAAACTTTTTAACAGATTTCAAAATGGAGGCTAACAGAAGGAGACAGACTTAGAAAAAGAACAAGAGATATCATTGAGGTTTCCCAAAGGACATTCGGGGTTTGAGAGTGTATGGGGACTTCTCAGGAAGGAGTTGGAGTTTGATGTCTCTAAAAACACTGGTGTTGGTGGCTTCTGATGTTGCATGTCAGTGATCTGCTGGAAAGACTTGGTTTGGAGAGAAAATGAAAAAATGGTTTGGGGAAATTGTGCAGTATTTCCTGACCAGCATTAGATGTTATTGTAGCTGGTGTGTTAAAACACTAGACGCACGGGTTGCAAGAGAATTGCCTGTATTGTAAACAAAGGAATAGTCTTATAAGATTCCCAGAAAAATGTCTACAAAGAGGGTGAGGACACAGTCCAGGTCAGCGAGGAAAACGTAAATTGGAAATTGCCTTAAGAAACAGTTAAGAACAATGAGAACATTACATATGGATATGCAAAGTGTGGTGGTGCATACCTTTAAAGGTGCTACTTTCTGGTCATGTACTTGATGTCTGAATTCAAATTAAAGCATGGAAGAGCTGGCCCTGCCACTCATCTGCTGAGTGAAGATGAGGGCCAGGGAGGAAGAGATGCCCTTCCCGACTCCCCCATAATCACCTGAGGCAAACAGGAGAGCTGGCCCTGTGGTTATGAGAGTGGGAGAGTTAGCCCTGCCCCTTTCTGGCTATGACATTGGATGAGCTAGCCACAGCAATGCTGGAGAGCTTGCTCTGGTGGTGTGGGTATAGGAGAGCTGGCAGGCTAACCAGCCCAGACAGCACCCAGGCCCAGATGCAGGGTTTTGAGTTGGCTCACTCTGACATCTAGATCATTGAACTGCTGGAGAATGTGAAGAAGCTGGTCCTACAAATCCAAATATGGACTCCCAGCAACCACATGGTGGCCCACAACCATTTGTAATGGGGTCCAATGCCCTCTTCAGGTGTGTCTGAAGACAGCTACTGTGTACTCATATACAATTAATTAATTAATTAGGAAAAAGAAGAAGAAAGGTCACTCTTGGCTAATAGTCTCAGAGGTTTCGAGGCATGGTTACTTTATACTGTTGCTTGACCTGTGGCAAGGCAGACAATCATGGACGACACAGTGGTAGAGCCTGCTCACCACACTGTGGTCTGAAAACGAAGAAACAGAGACAGAAAGGCCCCCAGGTGTGCAGGTGTGCAAGTGGTCAGTAGACCCTCTCAGGCCACTCCTTAGGTAAGCTACACAGACATCCCACAGGATGTACCATCTGCCAGTCAGATCACTTTCTAGTAACTGACCCTTCAACATACACACTTTTGGAGGATATTTAAAATACAAAGCATAACAAACAATATATTACAAAGTCCCTAAATAATGAGGTAAATTTTATTTTAAAAAACAAAACAAAAAAAAAAAGTCTAAAGCTCTTCACATGTTGTACACTGCAAGAAAAAAGAAAGAAGTATTTCCTCTGCAATGATGTCTGTCAAACTATTACTGCATCTTTGTCTTCTGCAAGCTGGAGCTGAGACTTCATTGCCCTCAAAATGAGCAGCTTCCAATACAAATAAAAGGACAAAGGTGAGCCTGGGAGAATTCAATTCAAGGGAGGCCTGGAGTCTGGTTCCCTGGGAAGACTGTCCTGTGAAGCCTTCAAGCTTCTCTCTCTGAAGCAAGGACAAGGGACAAGATTCTCAGAAGACACGTGATGTGCTTTATAGGTCAGTACAGCCAAGAACAGGTTAAAACCGAATAAAATCTCAGGTGAAAACTATCAGGAAGGAGATGCTATGAGTAAGAATAAAAATTAAGAAATAAAACCTACATTTACTTACTACCATTCAAAATATATTAATGTGTAGTAAAACAACATATCTGTCCCTAGTGCCAAAGACCTTAACAAATATGAAATATATTAAAGGTTAGACAAACTAGAAAGTTGAAAAGAATTACTGCTCAGAGGAGGATCTAATGTCTCCTAGCTTTGTTACATAAATATGTCTAACTTAACCTCCCAGGAAATAATAGAAGAAATTTGTAATTAAGAGCAACTAATGAGCTTACTAGGAAAAAAACAGAGCAAATGAATGGTACTGGTAGAACCAGATTTAAATGTCACTTAACCCTGCTGTAGCACTGGCATAGCATACTTAACTTCAGACAAGGATCTACTCTGACAACTGTCAACAAACAGAAATACACAATTTGGGATAGGCTTTGAAAATGTGAATACACTGTGAGTGCTACACAGCAAGACCTGATAATAGCGATCAAGGAAAGCATTGAGAATATTCAGTAAAAGATGGCAGAGCCAGTGCATTTTATCCTACCAGTTTCCAGGAAGCCAAATAAAAATAGCATGCAGAGTAAGAATGGAAAAAAAAATCCCAATTCTAAGGAATTTTGGAATGGTCACTAATTCCTCTTACCAAATGCACATGTAATAATACAAAGACTGTCTCATAAATCTAATTAAGCCTATATTCAAACTAGGAAAAGAGTTTGCCCAACTCTTTTCCTTTTAAGTCAAATTCTTGACTTTTACATTTTTATTTATATGTTTGTGAGTCTGCATGGGTGTGTATGCACAGTGGATCAGTACGTCATTTCTTACAGAGGCCAATAGAGGACGTTAGTACAGTTAGAGGAATTTGTGGATCTCCAGGTGTGCTGTGTATAGGCAAAAGCCCAAACTCTCGACCTCCTGGTTTCCAAGCAAGCATTTTCAACTATTCAACCATCTTCCTAGCCAATTCCAGCCTTTTGATAAGGTCATCTAAAATTCTTTGAACCAGGTGAGTTGACTCACACCTACAATTTCAGCACTAGGGAGGTAAAAGCAGGAAATTCCTACAAGTTCAAGGCTAGCCTCAGGTATTTATCAAGTTTCAAGGCAGCCAAAGCTACATAGTAAGACTTCATCTCAAAACAGAAAAAAAAAATAAAGTCCAAGTTCAAGGACCCTAAACTCTAATTAAAAAAAAAAAATTAGACATACACAGAAACCTCATAATGTTTTAAGTATGTTTTGTAAGTTGGGCCACATTTGTAGTCATCTTCAGCCATATGTAACCAGTGACTATACCTGGTAGATCTATTAAACTCAGCTATATGCAACCAATGAATACACCTGGTAGAGATATTCAGTTTGCAGTTGTATTTCAGAATTGATGCCATCTGATTGCCGATATGCCTCCAAACCAGTACTCTAAAACCTTCGTGAAACTTCATGTTGCTTGTCAACTTGACAGGTTTTAAAGTCACCCAGGAGACAAGTCCCTAGGCATGCACATAAGAAAAGATTACCTATGGCAAATTAATTGAGATTTCAAGAGCCACCATAACTATGGGGTTCTCCATTCCACAGGCTGGAATCCAGGACTGAATATAAAGGAGAAAGAAAGCTGAAAACAAGTATTCATCTCTCTGCTTCTGGATTGTGGACGAGATGTAATGAGCCACATCAAGTACTTGCTGCCATGACTTCCTCCCTGTAATAGACAGTGTCCCCTCAACTGTAAGCTGAATTAAACCTTTCATCTCCTCAGCTGCTTCTGGCCACACATTTTGTCACAGCAATAAAGAAATAACTTATATACTCCTAAACTCAAGGTGACAATATCAGGAGAGGGACCTTCAAGGAATGATTAAGATATAGTACAGAACCTCCACGAATGGAATTATTACTTTAATAAAGACAGGGTCAAAGAAGCTCATCGCCTCTTCCACAATAAAACCAAACAGCAAGAAGGTGTCAATAATGGGACAGGAAACAAGCTTCAACACACAGAATCTGCCTGTGTTGTGGTCTTGGACCTCTAAGCTGTCAGAGATATCAGCAACAAATCCCTGCTGTGCATAAGCTAACCAGAGTTTGGTATTTTGTTTTTAGCAATGTGAATGAACTGAGACATGAAAATACTGTTCTCCAACAGTGACATTAATCCTCTGTAACATAGGAAGCAATCATAAAACTACCTGATAATGGAAACTTGGCCTACATCATTGATTAGCATGGGAGGAAAAGGAGAAACTCAAGCTCCTTAGAGATGTCATTTGCAATTTTTTCTAAGTTGTGCATGATATAAATTAGCAGTAATGATATCATCAACAAGATAGAATAAAGGGGAAATAAAGCAACCTTTTCTTTTTTTTAATATTTTTTATTATTACGTATTTTCCTCAATTACATTTAGAATGCTATCCCAAAACTCCCCCATACCCTCCCACCCACTTCCCTACCCACCCATTCCCATTTTTTGGCCCTGGCATTCCCCTGTACTGGGGCATATAAAGTTTGCGTGTCCAATGGGCCTCTCTTTCCAGTGATGGCTGACTATGCTATCTTTTAATACATATGTGTGTAAATGTACCACATTTTCTGTATCAATTCCTCTGTTGAGGGGCATCTGGGTTCTTTCCAGCTTCTGGCTATTATAAATAAGGCTGCTATGAACATAGTGAAGCATGTGTCCTTCTTACCAGTTGGGACATCTTCTGGACATATGCCCAGGAGAGGTATTGCGAGATCCTCCACTAGTACTATGTCCAATTTTCTGAGGAACCGCCAGACTGATTTCCAGAGTGGTTGTACAAGCTTGCAATCCCACCAACAATGGAGGAGTGTTCCTCTTTCTCCACATCCTTGCCAGCATCTGCTGTCACCTGAATTTTTGATCTTAGCCATTCTGACTGGTGTGAGATGGAATCTCAGGGTTGTTTTGATTTGCATTTCTCTGATGATTAAGGATGCTGAGCATTTTTTCAGGTGCTTCTCAGCCATTCGGTATTCCTCAGGTGAGAATTCTTTGTTTAGCTCTGAGCCCCATTTTTAATGGGGTTATTTGATTTTCTGGAGTCCACCTTCTTGAGTTCTTTATATATATTGGATAGTAGTCCCCTATCTGATTTAGGATAGGTAAAGATCCTTTCCCAATCTGTTGGTGGCCTTTTTATCTTATTGACGGTGTCTTTTGCCTTACAGAAGCTTTGCAGTTTCATGAGATCCCATTTGTCAATTCTCGATCTTACAGCACATGCCATTGCTGTTCTATTCAGGAATTTTTCCCCTGTGCCCATATCTTCGAGGCTTTTCCCCACGTTCTCCTCTATAAGTTTCAGTGTCTCTGGTTTTATGTGAAGTTCCTTGATCCACTTAGATTTGCCCTTAGTACAAGGAGATAGGAATGGATCAATTTGCATTCTTCTGCATGTTAACAACCAGTTGTGCCAGCACCATTTGTTGAAAATGCTTTCTTCCACTGGATGGTTTTAGCTCCCTTGTCAACGATCAAGTGACCATAGGTATGTGGGTTCATTTCTGGGTCTTCAATTCTATTCCATTGGTCTACTTGTCTGTCATTATACCAGTACCATGCAGTTTTTATCACAATTGCTCTGTAGTACAGCTTTAGGTCAGGCATGGTGATTCCACCAGAGGTTCTTTTATCCTTGAGAAGAGTTTTTGCTATCCTCGGTTTTTTGTTATTCCAGATGAATTTGCAGATTGCTCTTTCTAATTCGTTGAAGAATTGAGTTGGAATTTTGATGGGGATTGCATTGAATCTGTAGATTGCTTTTGGCAAGATAGCCATTTTTACAATGTTGATCCTGCCAATCCATGAGCATGGGAGATCTTTCCATCTTCTGAGATCTTCTTTGATTTTTTCTTCAGAGACTTGAAGTTCTTATCATACAGATCTTTCACTTCCTTGGTTAGAGTCACGCCGAGATATTTTATATTATTTGTGACTATTGAGATGGGTGTTGTTTCCCTAATTTCTTTCTCAGCCTGTTAATTCTTTGTGTAGAAAAAGGCCATTGACTTGTTTGAGTTAATTTTATATCCAGCTACTTCACCAAAGCTGTTTATCAGGTTTAGGAGTTCTCTGGTGGGATTTTTAGGGTTACTTATATATACTATCATATCATCTGCAAATAGTGATATTTTGACTTCCTCTTTTTCAATTTGTATCCCCTTGATCTCCTTTTGTTGTGGAATTGCTCTGGCTAGGACTTTGAGTACTATGTTGAAGAGGTAGGGAGAAAGTGGGCAGCCTTGTCTAGTCCCTGATTTTAGTGGGATTGCTTTAGGTTTCTCTCCATTTACTTTGATGTTGGCTACTGGTTTTGCTGTAGATTGCTTTTATCATGTTTAGGTATGGGCCTTGAATTCCTCATCTTTCCAAGACTTTTATCATGAATGGGTGTTGGATCTTGTCAAATGAGAAAGCAACCTTTTCATATAAAGATAAATGTTAATGGCTAATATTCCCCACCTCCATGAAAAGACATTAGATTACATTAGAAAAATGTCCTCAAAATAGCAAGATGACTCACTGGGTAAAGATACTAATTAGCCAAGCCTGGTGACCTAAGTTCAACACAGCAGGGGCCACCCAATAGAAAAAGAGGAGCGGAATCAACTCCCACCATTATCCTATGTCCCACATATCATTGTGTACACTGTAGCATACAAGAATGCTAACACACACACCAACACACACAATATACTCATATACTTAAAAAAAAACAAATATTCAATATTTAAAATTTAAAATGTGGTTCTTATTTACATAACATCATTTTTACCTGAGTTATCCATATTATAAGATAATGACTGTGACTCAATGGTTACTTTTAAATGATTACTTACTTTCTGTGTAGGCATAAAGGGGTGCGGCAGACCCTTTTTGGTCACTGTCTTCGTAGAATGGATCTCTAGTTGCAGGTGGACAAGGAGTCAGTGAATGACAGACAGAAGCAACACAAGAGATTGTGTAGATTCTGAATGTATTGTCACAAAGTGAACACCAGTCTTATATAATACAGAAAATAAAGGGGGTAGGAAGTCACAGCAGGCAAAGTACATTGAAGTTACCTGACACAAAACAAAGGAATGACTTCAAAAGGACTTACAGGAACCAGGTAATATTTACAGTAAAGATAAAACAGCTCTGCTTAGGGTCAGCTAATGACAGGTAAGGATTTCACACCCTAGTCACAATTTGTGCTACTCCTTTGAGCCTTGTGAAAGCTAGCACCAGGAGGTTCTGCTCTAGCAGACCTTCTGATGAATAATGAAATACCACAAACCTCCTATTTCCTAGGCCTTGATAAATTCTTGTATGAGTATAACTTGGCTGTTCTTTTAAGTATCTGTGGCAAATCTCCATTTGTCAGAAGAATTCACCAACTTGCTTCTAATATGCAATGTAGCCTGCTATACCTGGCTGTAGAGAAGATCCCTGTCTCAGCAGGATTCCCTAACTCTTTCATGGTAAACCCACCTATTAGCTAGGCCATTGTGAATTCCCTTGTTTGGATGAGACTGGCTACTGTCCTAAGTAATCACTCAGTAGACTAGCCCTGAGCTATTCTAGCTCCATTCTTTGTAATGCCTAATTAGTTTCACTGTCTCTACTAGAAGTAAATTTGAATGTTACTGAATAGATAACCTCACTGAATTTCTACTGAATTCCAAGCTCATCAGCTTCAAGGATTTTCTAGGATATTGGAACACTGGTGGAGGCTTACCTATGTCAGAATTCAATCTTTAAAGGCACTTATAATAAAATAATACTAAAAGAGAGCACGTGGATCCACACACCAGACTAACACAGGGATAGGGTATGAGTATACAGGTTATGAGAATGCCTGGTTCCAGGAGGTTGAGGTTTCCTTGAAACTCCCTGCCTTGTAAGTGCTTCCAGACCTCTCGGCCTGGCAAGCAGACTTTACTGGAGTGTGTGTAGCACAGGGGGAGGCACACATATGCATGGCGTATTGTAGGAGGACAGAAGGCAACTTCAGATTGAGTTCTGATCTTGTACCGTGCAGATCCTGAAGATGTGCTTTAGTTGTTCTGACAAATGCCATAACCAAGAGAAACGTGTGGAAGAGCGATTTTACTTAGGCTTGCAGTTACAGAGAGACACCTCCCTCTGGAGACAGGCATGTCAGTAGACAACCAGAGCAAGGATCAGAGCAATCACATCTTTAAGCCCAAGGATGAAGCACACAGAGCAAACTGGAAGTAGACTAAGGCTATGAACTCTCAAAGGCCACCCTAGTGACATCATTCCTCCAGCAAAGCTGTATCACCTCCCCAACCAGTGTCACCATCTGAGGACAAATATTCAGATACCTGATCCTATGGGGGGGGGGGGGCATTCTCGTTCAATGCACCACAAGATGAAACTCAACTTGTCAAGCTTGGTGGCAGGCACATTTACCCATGAAGCTGTGTCACTGACCCATGAATCAATAGGTCTTAACTCCAGCCAGCAAACTCAAAATTATCTGGGAAACACAGAACAAAATAATTCTTTGTCTCATCCCAGATTCTAACTCAGTAGACAGAGGTCAAGAAATTTTCAAGTTTTCCATATTACTCAAAAAATACAACTAAACTGCCATACCTACTTTTTTCTTATTCATGGATTTCTTCCCCAAACTGAGCTGCCCAGATTCTATATTTGAGCTGTACCACTACAGAGATAATGTACCAAAGTTAAACAATATATTCAGTAAAGCTTTGCCAAAGGAAGGGCACAATGAGTGATCTTGAGCAAGCCAGAGTGACATCTAAGTGAATATAACACATGTGCCTCTGTCAATATCAGGAACTCAGAGGCATTTGCTAGACAAGTGTGTAGTAGCTGTGTAAGTGGCAGACTTCAATCAACACAGAACCAGAATCCAAGCTATTCTGTCCATATGTTTGGAACACATCTTACCCACAAAGAAAATCAGCAGAGCATCTCAGTTAGGGGCATACACAATTTTAGGGTGCAAACTAGGACCATCATTATGTTAATGACTCTTCAGGAAACTAACATTCACTCTCCATGATTTCTAACACTTACCAAACACCCTGGTGGCTGACCTTGGTTGCCAAATATAAATTAGCTTTAATGAGGTCACAAGATGCTTATCTTCAGTGCTGTTGGTGACCCATCAGACATGTTGTCACAACAGCTACCTCTTACAATGTATAGCCTGGGAAATAACATTTTCTTCCTGCCTTTGTTCTCCACTTTTTGTGAGTATGATCATCACAAAGTTTCCACATCTCTCTTGTAAGTTTCTTCAGCTAGCTTCCTCAATACTGAAACAATGCCATTGGCCCTTTTAAGATCTAGTCCATATTATCACTGTCTTTGTGATGAGAATATTTTAAAATTTGTTTTTACTGTTTGAGGATGTCACACTCACTTACATGTTGTCACATAATCCACACCCATTCCTTCCATTTCCTCCTCTATTACTCCCACTGCTTAATCCTCTTAACTCTACATGGTTTTGGTTTTTTGGTTTTTTTTTTTTCTTTTTGTTCTTTTTTTTTTTTTTTGTCATTTAGTTTTATCTTTTACTCCACTGAGTCCACTGGTGCCGACTATATGCGCATGAGCATAAGACCCTCTATGTAAGGATAGGTAGCCTCCCAGGGGCTGTATCCCTGAAGAAAAACTAATTTTTCCCCTCCTAGGAGGCATCAATAGCTAATAGTTTCTCAGCTAGGGTAAGAGAAATGAGCTTTCTCCCCTACACAAGCAGGGATTTTTTTCTGTCTTGATCATTTATAGATCTTACGTTTGTAGTCATAGACACTGTGAGCTGATGTGTACAATAGCCCTGTAATATCTGGCAGATATTGTTTCACTGATGACATTTACTATATCTGGCGCTTATAATGTTTCTACTCCTTCTTCTACTACAATTTTTCTGACTTGGTGAGGAGGTCTCTGTGGATGACAGGCAGAGAAGCAAATCACAAAGAGATGAGTATGGAAACACTGGTCAGATTCACTTCATCAACCTGGATCAAGACTTCTAATGAGCCCGATATCAGGTTTATTCCCAACATATGTAAGCCCAGGCTGATTTGGGGGGAAAAGTTTTCTGGTGTAATGCAATCTCCAGTGCACAAGGAACTGTAATTACATCTAAGCTCAACTCAAAGTACATGTCATTTCTTCCAAGAAGTGGGGTTCTAGAACTAGACTACGTGCATTAGTTTAAGGCTTAAGGGTCTGGCCTGGTTTGGGACTTACAGATAACCTAGAAGTCATTTGGGCTATTAACCACTTCTGGACCTGGTTATAGAAGCTTGGGGGAGCCTCTGCCTCTAGGGTTCATTTAGATTATTAGGTATATCCATTCATGGCTTGCAGGAGCCTCTGCTTATGAGGGTCCTGTTTGTGGCTTGGGGCACTCCAGTCTATAAAGGTCACCTAGATTATTAGCCACCTATATATACTCTTGGTTGTGGGAGCTTGATATGGTTAGCTCAACAAATAATGCGGGTCACCAGACTGTTAATCACCTTCAATTCTCAGCTTTCTAGGTGGAAGGACAGGTTTTTTGTCTTTCCCATTGGAAAGATCATTGTGTATGCTTAGTACTCCTGATTTCTCTGGAGATCTGTAGTCACAAGGACTTTCATGCTGTGCTCCCAACAACTTGTGAGCAGAGATGTGATATGGATGCCCCATTTAGAGATGAGCATTCCACAGTCTCTTATTTTCAACACATGACCAGACTCTCTGTGCTAGTCACCACTTAATGGCAAAAGGAAGCTACTGTGATGAGGACTGAGAGATGCACTAACTTGTGGTGGCAGTTTATTACTGTTGCCAATAGCAGAATAATAATAGCATTAGGTTTTATGACTTATGGACATGCTGGCCACAGATTTTTGGCTCTGTTAATGGTACCCACATGAGTTCCATCATATGTAATAGGTTTTATGTCCAGTAATAAAGTGGTTTGTCACTGTCTTTGTTACTGTTCTGTTGTTGTTTGGAGACATCATAACCAGCGCAACTCTTATAAAAGAAAATATTTAACTGGGGACTTGTTTACTGTTTCAGAGGATTAATCATTATCATCATGGCAAGAAGCACAGCAGCATGGAAGCAGGTGTGGGGTTGAGAGCTTATATCCTGGTCCACAGGCAGGCAGGGAGGCAGGCAGGCAGGCAGAGAAAGGGAGAAACACAGAGACAGAGAAATGGGGAGACAGAGACTGGCCATGACATGGGCTTTTGAAACCTTAAATGGACCCCAATGACACCATTCCTCCAAGGATATACCTACTCCAAGAAAGCCACACCTGCTAATCCTTCACAAAGAGCTCCACTAACTGGGAAAAAAAGCATTACAATCCATAAGCCAATTTTTTTCCTATCCCTGGTTTCTCTGAGGCTGGTCTGAACAGGAGAGCATGCGGGTCGCAGAAGCAAAAGAGCTTCTTGGACAGGGTCCCTTTGGGCCTTCATCCTCAGCCAGGAGGCAGAGTTGATCCTCAGACCTCTGTGCACCTTGCCTGCCAGAGAAGAGCTTGCCTACAGGTAGTGCTGTGACCCCCAGGACTCAGGACAGTCTCCCAGGAGTTCTGACAGAGGCTAACAGACTCACACAAGGAACACATTCCAGCCAGAGACAGCTAAAACATCTAATGCCAGAGATTACCAGATGGCTAAAGACAAATATAATAATCTTACTAACAGAAACCAAGACTGCTCAGCATCAACAGAAACCAGTACTCCCACCACAGCAATTCCTGGATACCCCCAACACACGTGAAAAGCAAGATTCAAATTTAAAATCATATTTCATGGTGCTGGTAGAGGATTTTAAGAAGGACATTAATAACTCCCTTGAAGAAATACAGGAGAATACAGCTAAACAGATAGAAACAATTAAAGAGGAAACACAAAAATCCCTTAAAGAATTATAGGAAAACACAACCAAACGGGTGAAGAAATTGAACAAAACCAACCAAGATCTAAAAATGGAAGTAGAAACAATAAAGAACACCCAAATGGAGACAACTATGGAGATAGAAATCCTAGGAAAAAAATCAGGAGCCAGAGATTCGAACATCACAAACAGAATACAAGAGATGGAAGAGAGAATCTCAGGTACAGAAGATTCCATAGAAAACATGGATACAACAATCAACGAAAATGCAAAATGCAAAAAGATCCTAACCAAAAACATCCAGGAAATCCAGAACACAATGAGAAGACCAAACCTAAGGATAATAGGTGTAGATGAGAATGAAGATTTTCAAATTAAAGGGCCAGTAAATATCTTCAACAAAATTAAAGAAGAAAACTTCCCTAACCTAAAGAAAGAAATGCCCATGAACATACAAGAAGCATACAGAACTCCAAATAGACTGGACCAGAAAAGAAATTCCTCCCAACACATAATAATCAGAACATCAAATGCACTAAACAAAGATAGAATATTAAAAGCAGTAAGGGAAAAGCATCAAGTTACATATAAAGGCAAACCTATTAGAATTACACCTGATTTCTCACCAGAGACTATGAAAGACAGAAGATCCTGGACAGATGTTATATAGACCCTAAGAGAACACAAATGCCAGCCCAGGCTACTATACCCAACAAAATTCTCAATTACCATAGATGGAGAAACCAAAGTATTCAACTGACAAAACCAATTCACACAATATCTTTCCAGGAATCTAGCCCTTCAAAGGATAATAAAAGGAAAACTCCAACACAAGGAAAGAAACTATGCCCAAGAAAAAAGTAGAAAGTAATCCTTTAACAAACCTAAAAGAAGATAGCCACAAGAACAGAATTCCAACTCTAACAACAAAAATAACAGGAAGCAACAAATACTTTTCCTTAATATCTCTTAATATCAATGGACTCAGTTTCCCAATAAAAAGACATATACTAACAGACTGGCTACACAAACAGGACTCAACATTGCACTGCATACAGGAAACCCACCTCAGGGACAAAGACAGACACTATCTCAGAGTAAAAGGCTGGAAAACAATTTTCCAAGCAAATACTCCAAAGAAACAAGCTGAAGTAGCCATTCTAATGCTGAATAAAATCAACTTTCAACCCAAAGTTATCAAAAAAAAGAGAAAGAGGGGCACTTCATACCCATCAAGTTAAAATGTAACAAGATGAATCCTGCATTCTGAACATCTATGCTCCAAATGCAAAGATATCCACACACATTAAAGAAATTTTAGTAAGCAAAGCACACATTGCAACACACACAATAATAGTGGGAGACTTCAACACCCCACTCTCAACAATAAACAGATCCTGGAAACAGAAACTAAACAGGGACACAGTGAAACTAACAGACATTATAAACCAAATGGATTTAACAGATATCTATAGAATATTTTATCCTAAAACAAAAGGATATACCTTCCTCTCAGCAACTCATGGTACCTTCTCCTAAATTGACCATATAATTGGTCACAAAACAGTCCTCAACAGATACAAAAATATTAAAATAATCACATGAATCCTATCAGATCATCATGGCCTAAGGCTGATTTCAATAACAAAATACATAATAAAAAGCCCACATACACATGAAAGGTAAACAACGCTCTCCTCAATGATAACTTGGTCAAGGAAGAAATAAAGGAAGAGATTAAAGACTTTTTAGAGTTTAATGAAAATGAAACCACAACATACCCAAATTTATGGGACACAATGAAAGCATTCCTAAGAGGAAAACACAGACATCTGAGTGCCTCCAAAAGTAACTGGAGAGAGCATACAGGAGCAGCTTGACAGTCCACCTAATAGCTCTAGAACAAAAGGAAGCAAATTCACCCAAGAGGAGTAGAGGGTAGGAAATAATCAAACTCAGGGCTGAAATCAACCAAATGAAAAAAAAAAGAACAATTCAAAGAATCAAACAAACCAGGAGCTAGTTCTTTGAGAAAATCAACAAGATAGATAAACCCTTAGCCAGACTAACTAGAGGTCACAGGGACAGTATCCTAATTAACAAAATCAGAAATGAAAAGGGAGACATAACAACAAAATCTGAGGAAAACCAAAACATCATCAGCTCCTACTACAAAAGGCTATACTCAACAAAACTGGAAAACCTGGATGAAATGGACAATTTTCTAGACAGATACCACGTAGCAAAGTTAAATCAGGATCAGATTAATGATCTAAACAGTCCCATATGCCCTAAAGTAATACAAGCAGTCATTAATAGTCTCCCAAGCAAAAAAAGCCCAGGACCAAATGGGTTTAGTTCATAGTTCTATAAGACCTTCAAAGAAGACCTAATTCCAATTCTCCTCAAACTATTCCACAAAATAGAAACAGAAGGTTCTCTACCCAATTCATTTTATAAAGCCACGATTACTCTGATACTTAAACCACACAAAAACCAAACAAAGAGAGAGAACTTCAGACCAATTACCCTTATGAATATTGATGCAAAAATACTCAATAAAATCCTCACAAACTAATCCAAAAACACAACAACACAATCATCCAACATGATCAAGTAGGCTTCATCCCTGAGATGAAGGGATGGTTTAATATAGAGAAATCCATCAACATAATCCACTATATAAACAAACTCAAAGACAAAAACCACATAATCATCTCGTTAGATGATGAGAAAGCACTTGACAAATCCAACACCCATTCATGATAAAATTCTTGGAAAGATCAGGACTTCAAGGGCCATACCTAAACATAATAAAGCAATATACAGCAAAACAGTTGCCAACATTAAACTAAATGGAGAGAAACCTAAAGCAATCCCACTAAAATCAGGGACTAGACAAGGCTGCCCACTTTCTGCCTACCTATCCAATAGAATACTTGAAGTCTTAGCCAGAGCAATTAGACAACAAAAGGAGATCAAGAGAATACAAATTGGGCCCTTCCGCTCGACTCGAGACTCGAGCCCCGGGCTACCTTGCCAGCAGAGTCTTGCCCAACACCCGCAAGGGTCCACACGGGACTCCCCACGGGACCCTAAGACCTCTGGTGAGTGGACCACAGTGCCTGCCCCAATCCAATCGCGCGGAACTTGAGACTGCTGTACATAGGGAAGCAGGCTACCCGGGCCTGATCTGGGGCACAAGTCCCTTCCGCTCGACTCGAGACTCGAGCCCCGGGCTACCTTGCCAGCAGAGTCTTGCCCAACACCCGCAAGGGTCCACACAGGACTCCCCACGGGACCCTAAGACCTCTGGTGAGTGGATCACAGTGCCTGCCCCAATCCAATCGCGCGGAACTCGAGACTGCGGTACATAGGGAAGCAGGCTACCCGGGCCTGATCTGGGGCACAAGTCCCTTCCGCTCGACTCGAGACTCGAGCCCCGGGCTACCTTGCCAGCAGAGTCTTGCCCAACACCCGCAAGGGTCCACACGGGACTCCCCACGGGACCCTAAGACCTCTGGTGAGTGGATCACAGTGCCTGCCCCAATCCAATCGCGCGGAACTCGAGACTGCGGTACATAGGGAAGCAGGCTACCCGGGCCTGATCTGGGGCACAAGTCCCTTCCGCTCGACTCGAGACTCGAGCCCCGGGCTACCTTGACAGCAGAGTCTTGCCCAACACCCGCAAGGGCCCACACGGGACTCCCCACGGGACCCTAAGACCTCTGGTGAGTGGAACACAGCGCCTACCCCAATCCAATCGCGTGGAACTTGAGACTGCGGTACATAGGGAAGCAGGCTACCCGGGCTTGATCTGGGGCACAAACCCCTTCCACTCCACTCGAGCCCCGGCTACCTTGCCAGCTGAGTCGCCTGACACCCGCAAGGGCCCACACAGGATTCCACACGTGATCCTAAGACCTCTAGTGAGTGGAACACAACTTCTGCCAGGAGTCTGGTTCGAACGCCAGATATCTGGGTACCTGCCTTGCAAGAAGAGAGCTTGCCTGCAGAGAATACTCTGCCCACTGAAACTAAGGAGAGTGCTACCCTCCAGGTCTGCTCATAGAGGCTAACAGAGTCACCTGAAGAACAAGCTCTTAACAGTGACAACTAAAACAGCTAGCTTCAGAGATTACCAGATGGCGAAAGGCAAACGTAAGAATCCTACTAACAGAAATCAAGACCACTCACCATCATCAGAACGCAGCACTCCCACCCCACCTAGTCCTGGGCACCCCAACACAACCGAAAATCTAGACCCAGATTTAAAAACATTTCTCATGATGATGATAGAGGACATCAAGAAGGACTTTCATAAGTCACTTAAAGATTTACAGGAGAGCACTGCTAAAGAGTTACAGGCTCTTAAAGAAAAGCAGGAAAACACAGCCAAACAGGTGATGGAAATGAACAAAACCATACTAGAACTAAAAGGGGAAGTAGACACAATAAAGAAAACCCAAAGCGAGGCAACGCTGGAGATAGAAACCCTAGGAAAGAGATCTGGAACCATAGATGCGAGCATCAGCAACAGAATACAAGAAATGGAAGAGAGAATCTCAGGTGCAGAAGATTCCATAGAGAACATCGACACAACAGTCAAAGAAAATACAAAATGCAAAAGGATCCTAACTCAAAACATCCAGGTAATCCAGGACACAATGAGAAGACCAAACCTACGGATAATAGGAATTGATGAGAATGAAGATTTTCAACTTAAAGGGCCAGCTAATATCTTCAACAAAATAATAGAAGAAAACTTCCCAAACATAAAAAAAGAGATGCCCATGATCATACAAGAAGCATACAGAACTCCAAATAGACTGGACCAGAAAAGAAATTCCTCCCGACACATAATAATCAGAACAACAAATGCACTAAATAAAGATAGAATATTAAAAGCAGTAAGGGAGAAAGGTCAAGTAACATATAAAGGAAGGCCTATCAGAATTACACCAGACTTTTCACCAGAGACTATGAAAGCCAGAAGAGCCTGGACAGATGTTATACAGACACTAAGAGAACACAAATGCCAGCCCAGGCTACTATACCCGGCCAAACTCTCAATTACCATAGATGGAGAAACCAAAGTATTCCACGACAAAACCAAGTTCACACAATACCTTTCCACGAATCCAGCCCTTCAAAGGATAATAACAGAAAAGAAGCAATACAAGGACGGAAATCACGCCCTAGAACAACCAAGAAAGTAATCATTCAACAAACCAAAAAGAAGACAGCCACAAGAACAGAATGCCAACTCTAACAACAAAAATAAAAGGAAGCAACAATTACTTTTCCTTAATATCTCTTAATATCAATGGACTCAATTCCCCAATAAAAAGACATAGACTAACAGACTGGCTACACAAACAGGACCCAACATTCTGCTGCTTACAGGAAACCCATCTCAGGGAAAAAGACAGACACTACCTCAGAGTGAAAGGCTGGAAAACAATTTTCCAAGCAAATGGACTGAAGAAACAAGCTGGAGTAGCCATTTTAATATCGGATAAAATCGACTTCCAACCCAAAGTTATCAAAAAAGACAAGGAGGGACACTTCATACTCATCAAAGGTAAAATCCTCCAAGAGGAACTCTCAATTCTGAATATCTACGCACCAAATGCAAGGGCAGCCACATTCATTAGAGACACTTTAGTAAAGCTCAAAGCATACATTGCACCTCACACAATAATAGTGGGAGACTTCAACACACCACTTTCTTCAAAGGACAGATCGTGGAAACAGAAACTAAACAGGGACACAGTGAAACTAACAGAAGTTATGAAACAAATGGACCTGACAGATATCTACAGAACATTTTATCCTAAAACAAAAGGATATACCTTCTTCTCAGCACCTCACGGGACCTTCTCCAAAATTGACCATATAATTGGTCACAAAACAGGCCTCAATAGATACAAAAATATTGAAATTGTCCCATGTATCCTATCAGACCACCATGGCCTAAGACTGATCTTCAATAACAACATAAATAATGGAAAGCCAACATTCACGTGGAAACTGAATAACACTCTTCTCAATGATACCTTGGTCAAGGAAGGAATAAAGAAAGAAATTAAAGACTTTTTAGAGTTTAATGAAAATGAAGCCACAACGTACCCAAACCTATGGGACACAATGAAAGCATTTCTAAGAGGGAAACTCATAGCGCTGAGTGCCTCCAAGAAGAAACGGGAGACAGCACATACTAGCAGCTTGACAACACATCTAAAAGCCCTAGAAAAAAAGGAAGCAAATTCACCCAAGAGGAGTAGACGGCAGGAAATAATCAAACTCAGGGGTGAAATCAACCAAGTGGAAACAAGAAGAACTATTCAAAGAATTAACCAAACGAGGAGTTGGTTCTTTGAGAAAATCAACAAGATAGATAAACCCTTAGCTAGACTCACTAAAGGGCACAGGGACAAAATCCTAATTAACAAAATCAGAAATGAAAAGGGAGACATAACAACAGATCCTGAAGAAATCCAAAACACCATCAGATCCTTCTACAAAAGGCTATACTCAACAAAACTGGAAAACCTGGACAAAATGGACAAATTTCTGGACAGATACCAGGTACCAAAGTTGAATCAGGATCAAGTTGACCATCTAAACAGTCCCATATCACCTAAAGAAATAGAAGCAGTTATTAATAGTCTCCCAACCAAAAAAAGCCCAGGACCAGATGGGTTTAGTGCAGAGTTCTATCAGACCTTCAAAGAAGATCTAATTCCAATTCTGCACAAACTATTTCACAAAATAGAAGTAGAAGGTACTCTACCCAACTCATTTTATGAAGCCACTATTACTCTGATACCTAAACCACAGAAAGATCCAACAAAGATAGAGAACTTCAGACCAATTTCTCTTATGAATATCGATGCAAAAATCCTCAATAAAATTCTCGCTAACCGAATCCAAGAACACATTAAAGCAATCATCCATCCTGACCAAGTAGGTTTTATTCCAGGGATGCAGGGATGGTTTAATATACGAAAATCCATCAATGTAATCCATTATATAAACAAACTCAAAGACAAAAACCACATGATCATCTCGTTAGATGCAGAAAAAGCATTTGACAAGATCCAACACCCATTCATGATAAAAGTTTTGGAAAGATCAGGAATTCAAGGCCCATACCTAAACATGATAAAAGCAATCTACAGCAAACCAGTAGCCAACATCAAAGTAAATGGAGAGAAGCTGGAAGCAATCCCACTAAAATCAGGGACTAGACAAGGCTGCCCACTTTCTCCCTACCTTTTCAACATAGTACTTGAAGTATTAGCCAGAGCAATTCGACAACAAAAGGAGATCAAGGGGATACAAATTGGAAAAGAGGAAGTCAAAATATCACTTTTTGCAGATGATATGATAGTATATATAAGTGACCCAAAAAATTCTACCAGAGAACTCCTAAACCTGATAAACAGCTTCGGTGAAGTAGCTGGATATAAAATAAACTCAAACAAGTCAATGGCCTTTCTCTATACAAAGAATAAACAGGCTGAGAAAGAAATTAGGGAAACAACACCCTTCTCAATAGTCACAAATAATATAAAATATCTTGGCATGACTCTAACTAAGGAGGTGAAAGATCTGTATGATAAAAACTTCAAATCTCTGAAGAAAGAAATTAAAGAAGATCTCAGAAGATGGAAAGATCTCCCATGCTCATGGATTGGCAGGATCAACATTGTAAAAATGGCTATCTTGCCAAAAGCAATCTACAGATTCAATGCAATCCCCATCAAAATTCCAACTCAATTCTTCAACGAATTGGAAGGAGCAATTTGCAAATTTGTCTGGAATAACAAAAAACCTAGGATAGCAAAAAGTCATCTCAAGGATAAAAGAACTTCTGGCGGAATCACCATGCCAGACCTAAAGCTTTACTACAGAGCAATTGTGATAAAAACTGCATGGTACTGGTATAGAGACAGACAAGTAGACCAATGGAATAGAATTGAAGATCCAGAAATGAACCCACACACCTATGGTCACTTGATCTTCGACAAGGGAGCTAAAACCATCCAGTGGAAGAAAGACAGCATTTTCAACAATTAGTGCTGGCACAACTGGTTGTTATCGTGTAGAAGAATGCGAATCGATCCATACTTATCTCCTTGTACTAAGGTCAAATCTAAGTGGATCAAGGAACTTCACATAAAACCAGAGACACTGAAACTTATAGAGGAGAAAGTGGGGAAAAGCCTTGAAGATATGGGCACAGGGGAAAAATTCCTGAACAGAACAGCAATGGCTTGTGCTGTAAGATCGAGAATCGACAAATGGGACCTATTGAAACTCCAAAGTTTCTGCAAGGCAAAAGACACCGTCAATAAGACAAAAAGACCACCAACAGATTGGGAAAGGATCTTTACCTATCCTAAATCAGATAGGGGACTAATATCCAACATATATAAAGAACTCAAGAAGGTGGACTTCAGAAAATCAAATAACCCCATTAAAAAATGGGGCTCAGAACTGAACAAAGAATTCTCACCTGAGGAATACCGAATGGCAGAGAAGCACTTGAAAAAATGTTCAACATCCTTAATCATCAGGGAAATGCAAATCAAAACAACCCTGAGATTCCACCTCACACCAGTCAGAATGGCTAAGATCAAAAATTTAGGTGACAGCAGATGCTGGCGAGGATGTGGAGAAAGAGGAACACTCCTCCATTGTTGGTGGGAGTGCAGGCTTGTACAACCACTCTGGAAATCAGTCTGGCGGTTCCTCAGAAAACTGGACATAGTACTACCGGAGGATCCAGCAATACCTCTCCTGGGCATATATCCAGAAGATGCCCCAACAGGTAAGAAGGACACATGCTCCACTATGTTCATAGCAGCCTTATTTATAATAGCCAGAAGCTGGAAAGAACCTAGATGCCCCTCAACAGAGGAATGGATACAGAAAATGTGGTACATCTACACAATGGAGTACTACTCAGCTATTAAAAAGAATGAATTTATGAAATTCCTAGCCAAATGGATGGACCTGGAGGGCATCATCCTGAGTGAGGTAACACATTCACAAAGAAACTCACACAATATGTATTCACTGATAAGTGGATATTAGCCCCAAACCTAGGATACCCAAGATATAAGATATAATTTGCTAAACACATGAAACTCAAGGAGAATGAAGACTGAAGTGTGGACACTATGCCCCTCCTTAGATTTGGGAACAAAACACCCATGGAAGGAGTTACAGAGATGGAGTTTGGAGCTGAGATGAAAGGATGGACCATGTAGAGACTGCCATAGCCAGGGATCCACCCCATAATCAGCATCCAAACGCTGACACCATTGCATACACTAGCAAGATTTTATTGAAAGGACGCAGATGTAGCTGTCTCTTGTGAGACTATGCCGGGGCCCAGCAAACACAGAAGTGGATGCTCACAGTCAGCTAATGGATGGATCATAGGGCTCCCAATGGAGGAGCTAGAGAAAGTAGCCAAGGAGCTAAAGGGATCTGCAACCCTATAGGTGGAACAACATTATGAGCTAACCAGTACCCCGGAGCTCTTGACTCTAGCTGCATATATATCAAAAGATGGCCTAGTCGGCCATCACTGGAAAGAGAGGCCCATTGGACTTGCAAACTTTATATGCCCCAGTACAGGGGAATACCAGGGCCAAAAAGGGGGAGTGGGTGGGCAGGGGAGTGGGGGTGGGTGGATATGGGGGACTTTTGGTATAGCATTGGAAATGTAAATGAGTTAAATACCTAATAAAAAATGGAAAAAAAAAAAGAGAATACAAATTGGAAGGAAAGAAGTCAAAATATCACTTTTTGCAGATGATATGATAGTATATATCAGTGACCCTAAAAATTCCACCAGAGAACTCCTAAACCTGATAAACAGCTTCAATGAGGTAGCTGGATTTAAACTAACTCAAACAAATCAGTGACCTTTCTCTACACAAAGAATAAACAGGCTGAGAAAGAAATTACAGAAACAACACCCTTCACAATAGTCACAAGTAATATAAAATACCTTAGTGTGACTCTAAGGAAGTGAAAGATCTGTATGGTAAGAACTTCAAGTCTCTGAAGAAAGAAGTCAAAAAAGATTTCAGAAGATGGAACGATCTCCAATGCTCATGGATTGGCAGGGTTAATATAGTAAAAAAAAAAAAAAAAAAAAAAAAAAATGGCTATCTTGCAGAAAGCAATCTACAGATTAAATGCAATCTCCATCAAAATTCAAACTTAATTCTTCAACGAATTAGAAAGGGCAATTTGCAAATTCATCTGGAAAAACAAAAAAACCTAGGATAGCAAAAACTCTTCTTAATGATAAAAGAATCTCTGGTGGAATCACCATGCCTGACCTAAAGCTGTACTACAGAGCAATTGTGATAAAAACTGCATGATAGTGGTACAGCAACAAACAGGTAGACCAATGGAACAGAGTTGAAGACCCAGAAATCAACCCACACACCTATGGTCACTTGATCTTTGACAAGGGAGCTAAAACCATCCAGTGGAAAAAAGACAGCATTTTCAACAAATGGTGCTGGCACAACTGGCGGTTATCATGTAGAAGAATGTGGATTGATCCATTCTTATCTCTTTGTACTAAGGTCAAGTCTAAGTGTATCAAGGAACTCCATATAAAACCAGAGACACTGAAACCTATAGAGAAGAGAGTGGGGAAAAGCCTCGAAGATGTGGGCACAGGAGAAAAATTCCTGAATAGAACAGCAATGGCTTGTGCTGTAAGATCGAGAATTGGCAAATGGGACCTCACAAAATTGCAAAGCTTCTGTAAGACAAAAGACACTGTCAATAAGACAAAAAGGCTACCAACAGATTGGGAAAGGATCTTTACCAATCCTAAATCAGATAGGGGACTGATATCCAATATATATAAAGAACTCAAGAAATTGGACTCCAGAAAATCAAATAACCCCATTAAAAAAATGGGGCACAGAGCTAAACAAAGAATTCTCAACTGAGGAGTACCGAAGGCTGAGAAGCACCTGAAAAAATGTTCAACATCCTTAATCATCAGGGAAATGCAAATCTAAACAACCCTGAGATTCCACCTCACACTAGTCAGAATGGCTAAGATCAAAAATTCAGGTGACAGCAGATGCTGGTGAGGATTTGGAAAAAGAGGAACACTCCTCCATTGTTGGTGGGAGTGCAAGCTTGTACAACCACTCTGGAAATCAGTCTTGCGGTTCCTCAGAAAATTGGACATAGTACTACCGGAGGACCCACCAATACCTCTTCTGGGCATATATCCAGAAGAGGTTCCAACTGGTAATAAGAACACATGCTCCACTATGTTCATAGCAGCCTTATTTATAATAGCCAGAAGCTGAAAAGAACCCAGATGTCCCTCAACAGAGGAATAGATACATAAAATGTGGTACATTTACACAATGGAGTACTACTCAGCTATTAAAAACAATGAATATGAAATTCCTAGGCAAATGGATGGATCAGGAGGGTATCATCCTGAGTGAGGTAACCCAATCACAAAAGAATTCACTTGATATGCACTCACTGATAAGCGGTTATTAGCCCAGAAACCTAGAATACCCAAGATACAACTTCCAAAACACAAGAAAATCTAGAAGAAAGACCAACGCATGAATACTTCATTCCTCCCTAGAATGGGGAATAAAATATCCATGGAAGGAGTTGCAGAGACAAAGTTTGGAGCTAAGACAAAAGGATGGACCATCCAGAGACTGCTCCACCTGGGGGTCCATCCCATAATCAGCCACCAAACCCAGACACTATTGCATGTGCCAGCAAAATTTTGCTGAAGGGACCTTGGTATAGCTGTCTCATATGAGGCTATGCCAGTGCCTAGCAAATACAGAAGTGGATGCTCACAGTCATCTATAAGATGGAGCATAGGGCCTCCAATGGAGAACCTAGAGAAAGTACCCAAGCAGCTGAAGGGGTCTGCAACCTTATAGGTAGAAGGACAATATCAACTAACCAAAAAACCTCCAGAGCTCATGTCTCTAGCTGTGTATGTAGCAGAAGACAGCCTAGTCAGTCATCACTGGGAAGAGAGGTCCCTTGGTATTGCAAACTTTATATGTCCCAGTACAGGGGAATGTCAGGGCCAAGAAGTGGGAGTGGGTGGGTACGGGAGCAGGGCAGGGAGAGGGTATAGGGAACTTTCGGGATAGCATTTGAAATGTAAATAAAGAAAATATCTAATAAAATATAAAAATAAATAGTGGCAAAAAGCAAAAAAAAAAAAAATACAAAAAGGCCACCAACAGATTGGGAAAGAATTTTTACCAATCCTAAATCTGATAGGGGACTAATATCCAATATATACAAAGAGCTCAAGAAACTGAACTCCAGATATTCAAATAACTACAAAAATGGGGTACAGAGCTAAACAAAGAATTCTTAACTGAGGATCACCAAAGGACTGAGAAGCACCTGAAAAAATGTTCAGCATCCTTAATCATCAAGGAAATGCAAATCAAAACAACCCTGAGATTCCACCTCACACCAGTCAGAATGGCTAAGATCAAAAATTCAGGTAACAGCAGATGCTGGTGAGGATGTGGAGAAAGAGGAACACTTCTCCATTGCTTGTGGGATTGCAAAATGGTACAACCACTCTGGAAATCATTTTGGCAGTTCCTTAGAAAATTGGACATAGTACTACCAGAAGATCTAGCAATACCTCTCCTGGGCATGTACCCAGAAAATGTTCCAACTTGTAATAGGACACATGTTCCACTATGTTCATAGCAGCCTTATTTATAATAGCCAGAAGCTGGAAAGAATCCAGATGTCCCTCAACAGAGGAATGGATACAGAAAATGTGGTACATTTACATAATGGAGTACTACTCTGCTATTAAAAACAATGAACTTATGAAATTCTTGGGCAAATGGATGGATCTGGAGGATATCATCCTGAGTGAGGTAACTCAATCACAAAAGAATACACATGATAAGCACTCACTGATAAGTGGATATTAGCCCAGAAACTTAGAATACCCAAGATACAATTTGCAAAACACAAGAAACTAAAAAAGAATGAAGACCAAAGTGTAGACACTTTTCTCCTTCTTAGAATTGGGAACAAAACACCCATGGAAGGAGTTGCAGAGACAAAGTTTGGAGCATTCCAGAGATTGCCCCACCCGGGAATCCATCTCATAATTAGCCACCAAACACAGACACTATTGCTTATGCCATCAAGATTTTGCTGAAAGGACCCTGATATAGCGGTCTCTTGTGAGGCTATGCCAATGCCTGTCAAAATCAGAAGTGGATGCTCACAGTCAGCTATTGGATGGAACACAGGGCCCCCAATGGAAGAGCTAGAGAAAGTACCCAAGCAGTTGAAGGGGTCTGCAACCCTATAGGTGGAACAACAATATGAACAAACCAGTACTCCAGAGCTCGTGTTTCTAGCTGCATATGTAGCAAAAGATGGCCTAGTTGGCCATATTGGGAAGAGAGGCCCCTTGGTCTTGCAAACTTTATATGCCCCAGTACGGGGGAACACCAGGGTCAAGAAGTGGGAGTGGGTGGGTAGGGGAGTGGTTGGGGGAGGGTATAGGGGACTTTTGGGATAGCATTTGAAATGTAAATGAAGAAAATACCTCATAAAATTTGGGAAAAATATATATATAATGTGACATACCCTGGGAAACCTTATGCTAATTCTATAGTAATCCTGTTTAAACTTCCCTAAACATCCTCATAACTACTTTCAAAGCTGCTTTTTTGAGCCAGCAATTTATTAAACATAAAACCACACTTCATTTTTTTTATATATATGAGCAAAATCTTTTTCATCTAATGCAGACACCAGTCTCTCGGGCTTATTCTTATATGACAGTAATTCATTAAGGTATCACCAATCATTTCGAGCAATATGAACCACTATGTCACTGGAAAATTATTACAGATGTAAAACAAATTTTATATATTGACCTCAAGTTCCTTCTGTAGCTGAGAATGACATAGAATGTCTGTCCTCCTTTGTCTATCTCCTAGCTCAGGATTGCAGGCCTGCACCACTGATGGCATTTATGCAGTGCTGTGGTTGAAATCCCCTCATCTGTCCTCTATAGTATAACATGTAGGGCTGGGTAAGGTAATTGTGACACATAGTGAAGCTAGAGGTTCACATACATCAAAGTAGTATATTCTCAAAGGTTTTTCTGAAATGTGAGGGTCGGCTCTGGGTCTCTGAAAAAGAGGTCAGATAAGCAGTAAATTCCATAGATTATGCCAACAACATTCTAGCTTAGCAGAATCTATTAGCCTTAAGAATTTGCTAGTGTTCCAAGAAAGTGTTACACTATCTTGAGTGCTCAGTTAAGGCAGAAATGCCATCCCTTTGGGGTGACATCCAGGGTTTACCATGTATTGTCAAGAAAAGGGAAGTTCCATTGACCGATTTGGTCAGTTCACTGGGGAAACTCCAACTCAAAATTACCCTCTCCCCTGCCAAATTTCATGAAAATTCCTATGAAATGAGAATTGATATACATAGAGACCAGGACTGAGGGGAGGTTTGAGGTGTGTGGAGATGGACAGGTACAGACTGAGTCGCAGTTACACCAAGGTAAGGAAGGAGCTGCAGAGCAAAGATCTTGGAAAGACTCGAGAACTTGTAAGGAGAGTGAGAAGACTTACACAGTTCCTATCATGAGAGCTTCACTCCTCAGCATCAGGACCAGAGAGTGGTACAGAGTCAGGAAAAGGGTCTGGGCCAATGACTAAGGGAATTCATTTCTAAAAAAGGAAATAAAGGGTAAGCAGACACAATGGTACACAGATGCAACCCCAACTCTAGGCAGGCTCTGGAGGTGCTAAGTTGAAGGCCAGCTTGAGCTGTGTAAAGAAACATCACCTTTAAAAAAATCAAGTGGCAGTCGAAAACTGGAACAAAAGTAAGTAATGCATACAAATACATATATGCACCACATTCTACCTAAGAAAAGGCATTCTGCAGTTGCATTGCAGAAACTTAGATGCCTCTGAAAGATGAAAAGACAGGAAAAGAGGCAAAGAAAGAACAATGGAGACTTGTAAGCATCCTCCCCACTTTGTGACTAATTCTCCAGTTGAGGCTTTCACTGCTTCTCAAGATTGGGGCTTAGCGATGACTCCTTCCCAAAACGCTACTGGATAAGTTGGTTGTCCCACACACCATCTACTTGGTTGGGATTGTTGGAATCCAGCCTTAAGTTAGGGTGGAGCCAGGGATGGGCTCAGGGAAGGAAAATTCAATGGGTGAAGAAAGGCCATACACTCCCTGGCAGCAAGCCCAGAATTCAAGATGGATAGAGTATTCCCTTGTCATGCCAGCCTACAAGAGTTGGTCCTCCTGACTTTGGTGTCTAGTGAGTCATTCCTGGCCACATGATCTATTTACTAATACATTGTTCAAACTGAGACATAGGTGGACCTTCACGTTCTCATTTCCTAACGAGGAATTCAGCCTGCTCCTCTCGTTATTTTGTTTAGTCATGGCATCCAATTCCTATCAACCAATTTTACTCACTGCAAGCACAGGACGCCCTTTTCCACCCAATGAGTTCGCCAATGAGTCATGTGACATTTCAAACCTCTGTCAAGTGTTGCCACACATGAATAGCAAAATGACAACACCGTAGAGACTGGTCCCCAGAGATATCTTCCTTTTCTGGGACAAGCTGAGCATTCTCTGACAATAATCTACATGTTATCACACTGGCCTTATTTCAGAGTGCCATAACAAACCCTGAGGATGTCCAGTTCCAGTCGGGATTCTGAGCAGGTATATAAGGGAAGATATTCCAACAGAGTCTTTGACTGTTGCTGTGTATGGCTCAACATTCTTGCTCACCACAAGGTCTTCCAGTGCTGCATGTGTGGGCAGCCTTTCTCTGTCCTAATTGGCTCCTTGTGAAGTCTTGGCCCTGTGCTCAGGAATCAACACTAATGTTTAACCACCTCACCTGAAGTGAGTCTTCTGAATTCTCATTAGTATTTCAACACTGGGCTTCAACGGGAGTTTACTAGAGGCTGTGGCTGTTCCCTCCGAATCTGCCTTGGTAAAATTTTCAAGTCTGTTTTAATGCATTTTAAAGGACAGGCCCTTAAAGAGGAGAAAATTAGAGAGGGAGAAGAAAATACCCATAGAGAGAAAATGGGGAACTTCCTGGACTTACACAGGTGAGGTGAAAGAAAACAGGAATTACACAAAGAAACAAATGATCATAAAGGTTATGTCTTGTTTGTTCAAAATGCTTTTTAAAACTCCTCTCATCATTAGTAATTTTTTTGTCTTATTAAATTTAGAACTAGCAGCATCTTTCCTAACATCTACTAAAATGAAAAGCTTATAATTTCCTACTGGGACCTGAGGGTTTGGCTCTGAACAAAAGATATACGAATGACACAGAGCTCCAAATATACTTCTCTTATTAATCTGATGAGGAGCTGAGAACTTCTGAACAGCTGAGAAGCCTTTCAGCACAAGCAGGAGTGGCTATGCTTCAGCCATTTTGACTGTCTGTCCCCAAAAGCCTTCAGTAGAGAAGAGGCAAGTCCCACCCACACAGAGAGCAGCTTTTCAGCTGGCAGAAGGGTGTGTCCCTTAGCTTTTACCTGGGAGCAATGATGATCTTGTCAAGCATTTCACTGAGACCAGCCCAAGTTTTTAGGGTGGAGATCCAACTGGTTATACGTACCTTCCCTCCTTCTCCCAGTGGAAGGCAGAAACACCTCAAAGCCTGCATGTAAGAACATCTACTGAGAAATTATTTTAATCAGACACCAGCAAAGTGGGAGAAAGCAAGCTAGCAGAGAAGAGCAAAGAAACTGCCTTGATCGTGGATGTAACAGAAGCCAGCTGCAGCGATGGACTGGCACTCCTTCAGGATAGCTGCCCTGCTGCTCACTTCCCTGGTAAGTGGATTCTTCTGGAAGCATCCTTTACCCCCCAGCCTCAGCATAGCGAAGCTGAGACTTTTCAGAGAATGTGATCTCCAGGGACTTCTATGCTAAACCATTAAAAGTTTATGCTAATGACAAGGTGGTTTTTATGAACTGTGATTCTAAGTGGTGCTTCTCTCTTTAATTGAAGACTACAGATCATATTACTGTGCCAGTGTCCACTCACCAAACCATGTCTGACATCCCAATGGTTGGTCACTCGGGAAAAATATTGAATTTAAGAAAGGCCTAAAGTAGTTGTATTTGCTTGTTCAAATTCTCATTGGCAGGGCTGGATCTTTTCGACTAGATATTCCAGTTTTGTCTGGGTTGTCAATTGAAACATTTCCCCTTCTCTGGGTATTTTGATTGACAGACTGACAATGTGTTTTAAAGCCAGGAAAGGATTTATAGACATGAGGATTACAATGTCTGTGATGAATCTCACAGTCCAAGCAATCTCTCCCCCAACCCCCTCAGATGTTGTCAGAATCCATTTTACTAACACCAAACTCCTTTGCTGTTTAGAGCTTGAAGGAAAATTCTATTGATAATTACAAAAACTGCAAATACATAAACTACAAATACAGGAGTTTTATATAAATAATATAGCAGGTGACGGGATGAGCTTAATTGAGGGATAAGTTAATTGCTGCTGTCCTTGTCCTTAGTAAGGATGTGGCACAGAAGTTGTACACCTGCTAGTCAAACCATGCAGTGCAATGATTTATTGTTGCCCCCTTACAAACCACCCATTTTCTCTTACAGTTCATAAATGTGCCACACCAGGATATTAATCTCATGTTCAGCAAAATGTTTTAAAGTCATAGTCTCTCTCCAAGTAGGATGAACATCATCTCAAAGGGCAATGGCCAGTTAAATCCCTCCCCAGTTTTTGGCAGGATGTGGCCCTTCTTTGTTTTTACCTGCTTGATTTTTGAACTGGAATGTTGGATTCCTATCACAACAAGTTAGAGTTTTGATGTACTGTATGCTAGCTAGTTTGTTTTCGGTTCGTTCATTACAAGGGGCCACGGGGCTGGAAAGTTGCTCAATGATGGCACACTTTCCTAGCATGCACCAGGCCCTGGGTTCAGTACTCAGAAGTGAAATGATGAAAGGCAGGGGTGGTGAGCAGTAACATTTAGTAACAAGTGACTCTTAGTAGCTTCAGTTCTAAGCCACCCTTCATGGATGACTGCTACTCCATATGCTTTTTAATTGATTTTCCAGGCCCAGTTGATGTCACAAACTGGACTATGGGAAAAAAAAAAACCACCAATGATTATTATGTAACACATTATTTAACCATAGAAATGCCTGTGTGTTGATAAATAATCAATATTTGAAATTTTTAATTTCATATAAATTTGACTCATTAAGGTTTCTTGTAGCATTTCTACTCATTTCTACTATTTTAGTGCCTATGTGATAACTTTCACTGAATTTTTGAATAACTCTCTGTTTCTTTATTTATACAATTATTTCTAATTAACTGCATTTTAAAAAATTCCTCCAAACATCTTTTTATTGGTTAATAATTTGTCAATGAAATATATCATCTTATTAAAGTCCTAATGGAATTGTCTGCCTAGGAGAAAGGTGTTTAGAAATGTAGTTTATTCTCTAGGCTTGGAGAAGAGAAAGAGGTTAGGAGTAGGGAAAGAGACTGTGGACATATGTACTGTGGAATCTAAGACACATTTCTCAGATGTCTTATCTTTATTTCTGTTTTTACTTGTGTGTGTGTATGGGGGAGTCTGTGAGTGTATGCCACAGGTGTGTGGGTGCCCTGGAGAGGGAGTTACAGCTGCTGATGAATCAAGGATTATGGATGCTGGGAACTGAATTCAGTCTCTGCAAGAGCAGTGCATGCTCTTCACAACCAAGCCTTCTCCCCAGCCCATCTTTAGAAACACTTACTGTAACAACTTAAAATAGTGTGTTTCCAAGTTAATTCAACTTTTTGGTAAAATGTTTCACTTTTGAAGGCCTTGAGGATCACAGCTGATTTTAGCAGATAATTTTGCAATCCCAGTCTTCCACCCTGAGCCTCACTGAGTGTATTTGTCTTTAGCATAGTAAAAGGAGGAAAACAATTTGAAGTCTATATTCTTTACTGTTAAAAGTTAGTAAATAAAAAAAATCCATGTTAGGAATATATTTGAAAAATGCCAGTATATTTTACACGAGAAAGCTGATAATATTTTTATACAAACCAGTTTAGAGAGCTGGACAACTATGTTGGTGGGATATTTCATGACGTCCTCAGCACATGTGGAGGTGCGTGCTCCCTAAATAAGTAAGTTAGGTCAGAGAGACTACATGGGAGAAATTACTCCTAAGGGACCAAGGTTGCTGCATAAGCTTTCTTCTGATTCAGCCATCTGCCTGAATAGATGGTAGCTCATATCTGTTACAGCACTAGACACTGAAGGCATTCTCCTCCTCACCTTTTCCCTCCTATTCCTCATCCCACTCTTCCTCTTCTTCCTCTTCATCCCTCCTTCTCTTATCAATCATCTATCTACCTTTCATCTCTCTTCTATCATCTCTCTTCTATCATCTATCTATCATCTATTTATCTATTTTTCTTTCTATCTATCTATCTATCTATCTATCTCTATGTATGGAAGAAATGTTATAATTTTTCTTGCCAAAGAACAGTGCTACCTGTACAAAAAAAGAAAAAGAACATATTTGCTGATGGTAGTGGCAGTTATGAAGGGAATACCATAGCCTCGATGAGAAGAAAAGAGTAGGATCTGAGAACTCTAGTGATTGCTGAAAAATTCACCTGCAAAGTTGCCAGGACTGATTAATCTAATAAACATGAGTACAAATCTGAAGACATCTTTTTCTATAGAGGAAAATTCTGCAGATTAATCTAAAAGTACATGCAGTGTGGGGGACTCATTCTTTTATCTGTTAACAAAAATAATGCTAGTCATAGTTTTGGTTATCATTTGATTTGAGATTTTTCATTCAGGGTCTTCCTCTGTAACTCAGCCTAGCTCAGTAGGTAGCTAATGCTGGTCTTAAACATGTTCTCCTATCTCAGCCTTGTCAACACTTCAGTTATAAGCATGCACCACTAGAGTAGGCT
This sequence comes from Mus musculus, assembly GCF_000001635.26. Lineage (NCBI taxonomy): Eukaryota > Metazoa > Chordata > Mammalia > Rodentia > Muridae > Mus > Mus musculus. The sequence continues at coordinate 20,380,116 of NC_000084.6, forward strand.
CCAGTATATCCTTTTTATGAGATTTTTATGAGATTAGTATTTCATTCAATTAAAAACAAAATTTCTAAATGCCCAGTAAACTAACCCCACAATGTGAACATGATTGAACTTTTTAAGAATACAAGCAGAAGTTAAAATGGTACTTGTTTATGATATAGTTTATTAAACTATTTGATCCAGATGTTGAAAGTCCCTTATTTGTATTAATTGACACCAACAGTAAGAAAGGTTCTGAAGAGCTGCTATAGACCAAACAGAAGACAATCCAGCAGAGAACTCAATGCTTGTCTGCACATATATTAGATTGCAGAAGGTAGCTTTGCAGGAGTTGGTGTTTCTAGTCCCCTCTGGTTAGTGAAACACAAACTTTAGTTACACAGGATCATCTCCACACATGTGGTGTTTGCAAAGCTTTTTTAATTTACTGACAATTTAGGAATAATATCTTCCTTCCAGTTTACATGAATGGAGAGGACAAATCCGTCACCAGGCAAGTGGGGCTGTCCCAGTATGAAAAAAAAATGCATTTCTTTTTTTTTTTTGATATTTTCTTTATATACATTTCAAATGCTTTCATTTACAAAAAAAAAAAGCATTTCAATGGCAAGAAAAACTAAAGCATGAATGTGGTATGGATAAATCAAGATGAGCCTGAAACCCTGTCCCTATGCACATCACGTGCTTTCTGATACCTCTATATTCTGCATTTAGCAAGGACTCAGTTGCTGAAAATCCTGGCACCTTAACAGACATTGCCTAGTGTACAGGGAGGAAGCATGGTCTGCTGGGCATTGTGGGTAAATTTCTTCTGCTCCTTCAGCTGAACTAACACCCTACAGGGTGCTGGGTCATGCCACTTGTACCAGTTATGCTTGGTATGCAAACTCTTGTAATGGTCTTAGATAGGTCCAACTTTTCTCATGCCAGTTGCTGGTGATCCATGCTCTTAATTGCTCTGTGAGTATGAGTACAGTCTTTTATACTTCTCTAATTAGAATCATATTCCTACAAATTAACAGCTGGTTGCAGCTTTTGAAACTCTTTAACTCTAAGCTATTTGAAGACAAGCCCCATGTCTGACTAACCTTTGTACCATTCACAGCTCTGTCATTGAATACAAAGACTGCTGCACAGTGTCTCATGGCTCAGAAAAGTAACACCAAAAGGGAAATTCAGGATAGCTCAAGTTTCTTTTCCAACACATACTCCAAAAATATATGCTACCAAGGAAGCCAGTGTGGAAATAGTCATGTTGCCTTATCCCAACATTTTGTGGTAGAGTGTTGCACCACCTGAAATTTCAACCAAAGCTTAGCAGAATGTTCAGGGTCTCAAGCTTCCTAAGGCTGTAAGTTTTTTTTTTTTTTTTAGTATTTTTATTTATTTATTTATTTATTTTTCCATTTTTTATTAGGTATTTAACACATTTACATTTCCAATGCTATACCAAACGTCCCCCATATCCACCCACCCCCACTCCCCTGCCCACCCACTCCCCCTTTTTGGCCCTGGTGTTCCCCTGTACTGGGGCATATAAAGTTTGCAAGTCCAATGGGCCTCTCTTTCCAGTGATGGCCGACTAGGCCATCTTTTGATATATATGCAGCTAGAGTCAAGAGCTCCGGGGTACTGGTTAGTTCATAATGTTGTTCCACCTATAGGGTTGCAGATCCCTTTAGCTCCTTGGCTACTTTCTCTAGCTCCTCCATTGGGAGCCCTATGATCCATCCATTAGCTGACTGTGAGCATCCACTTCTATGTTTGCTAGGCCCCGGCATAGTCTCACAAGAGACAGCTACATCTGGGTCCTTTCAATAAAATCTTGCTAGTGTATGCAATGGTGTCAGCGTTTGGATGCTGATTATGGGGTGGATCCCTGGATATGGCAGTCTCTACATGGTCCATCCTTTCATCTCAGCTCCAAACTTTGGCTCTGTAACTCCTTCCATGGGTGTTTTGTTCCCAAATCTAAGGAGGGGCATAGTGTCCACACTTCAGTCTTCATTCTTCTTGAGTTTCATGTGTTTAACAAATTATATCAATGGACTCAATTGTAAGTTTTTAATACAGTTCCTTTATGTTGTGGTGATCCACAAACATAAGATCATTTCGTGTTACTTCATATCTATAATTTTCTACTGTTACAAATCATAATCTTATATGCAGGGTATCTGATATGTGACCCTGTGAAAGGGTTGTTTGACCCCCAGAAGGGTCATGACCTTTGACTGCGAAGGTTGAGAAGCAGTGCTTTAAAGCCACCATGATGTCTTAGACCCTTGTAGTACATGTTTGTCAAAGAAATGAACAAAGCATGGATAAATTGGAGAAATTATCCGAAGTATGGCCAACCAAAAATCATAGCCTTTGTCAGACAAATCTAAAAGAAATATAAAACAAGAGTGTTTTGTTTTGCTGTTTATTTTGGGGGGTAGTTTGTTTTATAAAGGAACATTCTATTTTAGCCATTCTTGTCTAGCTTACACTTGTAAAGCACCTAATGGTTAACACAGACATTTATTCAACAAATTGCCACTTCCTCACTATTACTAATATAGAACATTTTCATCATTAAAAATTACCATCAAGCCAAATTTCCATTGTTTCCAAATGAATAAAACCTTATTGAAATTCACTTTAAGTGAATAATCATACAAGTGCCATGAATTTGCATCCTGTGGCCTTTAAATAAATGAATTTTGATTGATTGGCTGTGGATGCAGGTGTGAAGGGAAGAGTTTTGTGAGATGAGTTATTTACTAATGTTATGCAACTTTTCGACTCCAAGAGAAATTAGTTTACAGTGTTGTGAGAAGAGACAGAAGCACAGACAGATAAGAGTTCCGTGGGAGAAAGAGTAGAGCCTTGCTGAACACTTGATAGCCCATGTCTCTGGGGGAATTTGCACTTGCAGTCTGCATTGCAGAAATTACAGAATTATTTCTGAGTCCAAGCTACTCCATCCATCTCAGAATATTACCACTTAGGTCATTTAGAGCAAGTGTTCTCTGACCTTTCTTTCCCAATAAATTTATCACAATCCCCATCCTCCCTCTCTCTCTTTGCTTTTTCCAGCCTCTATCTCCTCCTGCTCTCTCTGTTAGGCCTCTTTTAAAAGTAAGCTTCTTTCTAATAAAAATCCCTTCTCAACTTTCAAACATAGTATCTCCCTCCCTGATTGCCACACCTAATGCTACAATTTTGTCTTTCTCTCTTCTGTTATTAAAATTCATGGGAAAAAATTTTATGTCTTCCAATTTCTCTTCATCCCTTGTTCTCTTTTGGTAAGGACAATATTTGTCCTGAAATCCTGAAAGCATTCTCTGGAAGGATCTTGGAACTCCAGGATATCCTCTAATTTCACACAGTCAGTTTTTTAGCATCATCTGACCTTTCATGTGATCTTCTAACTCCCGGCCTTTGAAGTCTGTGAGCCTTTTTACTTCCTCTAATCTGTATGGCAACCTTTCACTCCTGCCTTTCTGCCCTCTACCTCCCTTGCTCCCTTCTTTCTTTCTTCTCTTTCTCCCTCTCTCTTTCTCCCTCTGCATCGCTCGTTCTCCTCTCTCCTCCTCACAACCACTGCCATATTCCACCCTCAGCTCTCCACACCCCACTTTCCAGTTACTCCCAGTTAAAGTTCCCTGTGCCATTCTCTACCATAGGCTGTTTCATGCCGAAATTTCCACTTTGCAAGTATCCAATTCTCCCATGATTTCAACAGCTCTACCAGAGTGGATGCAGCTCAGCATTAGAAACCCAAACTAGGTTTTGCTCAGTGGCTACACGTCTTTATCTGGCATCCCTCCAGCACCTCCAGCATTCTCCTGCCTCCAGTCCTAGCCCATGATTTAACACTGCTAGCTCCAGAGATCCTGCCTGCTCTTTAACTCTCATCCCATTTGTTCTATAACCTTGTGGATCCTGTCAGTCCAGAATCTTTCCCTTGATCTTACCCTGTGGCTCCACTGCCTCTGCGTCTATTTAGCTCTTCTTCACCTCTGCTTTGATTGGTGCTTAAGAACCAACAACCTTTAGCCTGTAATTTCTAAGTCTTCCAATTGTTCCTACCAACTATTGTCAAAGTAATCTTTCAAACCTATAATTTCAGCATGCCTTTCCCATGACCATAATACTTCAGTATCCTTGTAGCACACAAGGATACTGGAAAGGCATTTCTGTGAGGTCTACCTACCACATCTTAAATGAGATAAAGCTCTGAAAAATAATATAGAAATTACTATGTGTGTGTTTTTAGGCTATTTGTATATAGAATTCAGGTACGTGTGTTAGTGTACGTGTGTGTGTGTGTGTGTGTGTGTCTGTGTCTGTGTCTGTGTGTGTGTGTCTGTGTGTCTGTGTGTGTGTGTGTCTGTGTCTGTGTGTGTGTGTCTGTGTGTCTGTGTGTGTATCTTCTAGACTACTTAATGATCTTTTCATGTCATTGTTTTGTCTGTAAAACCCTAGTACTTTTTGTATGAGCTTATTCTACATTCTGATAAAATCAAAGAGGAGGAGGAAGAGGGGGGAAGAGGAGTAGAAGGAGAAGGAGAAAAAGAAAGAGAAGGAGAAAAACAAGAACAAGAAGAACAAGAACAAGAATCTCACATCATGTTTTAAAAAGCAGACTAGGCAGTTTTTTTAATTACCTATCCAATTGTGAGTCTGACAGTATGGTGAAACCTTGGTCTTCTGCTGAGATTGCCTCTCGTGGGAAAGAGGATGACCTAGCGTCATAAAGCTGGGCAGAGTTCTTAGTCATCTGGCCACTTACCCAAAGCTGCAGGCACAGGCACTTCACTCCAGGAAGAGAAGTGCAATAGCAGGTAGCCAATGAGTAAACAGGGCTGTAGCTATGAAGAAATGACTTCCAAACAGATAAAGCAGCTCTGCAACCCCATCACAACCAGAAGCACAAGCAAGAGTGTCGAAAATAACACCGGCAGCAAGAACTCACTGGAATAAATGAGTTCTGCAGTCGAGCTCAACTCTATAAACAACATTACAGTTGTAGACCATAACTAACAAGCCACGTAGCTTCCATTGTGACCTTGTATCACTGTTAATGCTGCTGTTCTATCTACATACACATTCCCATTGGGGCTGAAGAGACAGGCAGGTGGGAAGGAATAACTCTGGTACTCATTCATGAAGATCTGAGATTGAATCCACAACATCCACATAAAAAGCTGATCATGGCCACAAGAGCAGTGATCCTACTGCCATGGAGAAAGGGACAGGAGGATTGCTGGAGCAGATTGGCCACCATCCTAACTCCAGGTTCATTGTGAGACCCTGTCTTAAGGGAACACAGCTGAGAGTTTTACAGTAAGACATTCATTGCCAATTTCTATTCCGTACACATATGCACAGGCATTCAGCTTAACACACATGCATTCATACATGAAATACACACAGAGAGTGTGTGTGTGAGAGAGAGAGGAGAGAGAGAGAGAGAGAGAGAGAGAGAGAGAGAGAGAGAGAGAGAGAGAGAGAGAGAGAATGGATAATATGAGATTAAATCACTTTTAGTTCTCAAAGATTTAAAATAAATTCTTGGTAATATTTTACTTAATAATTCATTTGAGAAAATAGGCTGTCTTATACTTGACTATAAAATAAACACATATTTAGAGTAAACTGTATGAGATCGCATTTTGCAATAAGTTGGTAGCCCTGCCTCAGTTTCTTCACCTGTATAAAGGAGATAATAGTATAAGGGTTATCTGTGTTTGCAATGATGATAAATGTGCATATTTCATTGGCCACAATGTCTTGTACTTAATTACTATCCAATTAATGATAATAGTAATAATAACAATGACTAACATAATATTGTGGGTAATAATTCTCTTTGTAATACTCATGTAGACAATAAATATGTGTTTGGTTGTTTAACTTCTCCATTTTGACAGTTTTTCAAAATAATTTCTGGGAAACTGAAATAGATATTTTCCTTAAGGGTGAAACTAAAACAAAGTATAAATAATTATGCTTAAAAATAGTTAATATTCATATTTTAATTGTACACTATAGGTTTTGCTATTAGCACTGATTTCAGGATTTGCTCTTATGAAAAATTCAATTAGAAAGTTGAACACCTCTTATTTTATTTTTTTTATTTTATTTACTTCTTTACAGTATATTATATTTTTAATATATTTTTATTAGATATTTTCTTTATATGCATTTCAAATGCTATCCCGAAAGTTCCCTATACCCTCCCTCTGCCCTGCTCCCCTACCCACCCACTCCTGCTTCTTGGCCTTGGCATTCCCCTGTACTGGGGCATATATAGTTTGCAATACCAAGGGGCCTCTCTTCCCAGTGATGGCCGACTAGGCCAACTTCTGCTACATATGCAGCTAGAGACATGAGCTCTGGGGGTACTGGTTAGTTCATATTATTGTTCCACCTATAGGGTTGCAGACCCCTTCAGCTACTTGGGTGCTTTCTCTAGCTTCTCCATTGGGGGCTCTGTGTTCCATCTTATAGATGACTGTGAGTATCCACTTCTGTATTTGCCAGGCACTGGCATAGCCTCATATGAGACAGCTATAACAGGATCCCTTCAGCAAAATCTTTCTGGCATATGCAATAGTGTCTGGGTTTGGTGGCTGATTATGGGATGGATCCCCGGGTGGGGTAGTCTCTGGAAAGTCCATCCTTGCATCTTAGCTCCAAACTTTGTCTCTGTAACTCCTTTCATGCGTATTTTTGTTCCCTATTCTAAGGAGGAATGAAGTATCCACTCATTGGTCTTCCCTCTTCTTGATTTTCTTGTGTTTTGCAAATTATATCTTGGGTGTTCTATGTTTCTGGGCTAATACCCATTTATCAGTGAGTGCATATCTAATGACTTCTTTTGTGATTGGGTTACCTCACTAAGGATGATATTCTCCAGATACATTCATTTGTCCAAGAATTTCATAAAGCCATTGTTTTTAATAGCTAAGTAGTACTCCATTGTGTAAATGTACCACATTTTCTGTATCCATTTCTCTGTTGAGGGACAACTGGGTTCTTTCCAGCTTCTGGCTATTATAAATAAGGCTGCTATGAACATAGTGGAGCATGTGTCCTTATTACCAGTTGGAACATGATTATTAAATGTAATGATTTATGAATTTTCTCTAAAATCATTACCTTTTCTGCAACTAAGACATCTGTCATTCTTAGTGGTCATCTTTTAAATAGCAGTGATATTATATGATATACATGGAGAATACCCTGTTTTCTCTTCCATATATGAACACCCATTACATGCTTCCTCTGAGATCATGTGTTATCATTTAATTTCTCTTTGATTAATAATATTCTACTGCTGAAATTTTATTTTTTAAAAGAGATATGATATTTACAAATATATAATCCTTTTCTGGGTATTTTTTTAACAATATTGTGAGTTGTAAATGTGCATTCATTGTATGGGAGATGAAGTGGCAGACTCTACAGATAGCTACACTGAGGAACCATTTCCATAGAGAATATAACCACAGAATATAATTACATTTACATGAACTCAATTGGCATATGGAGCAATGAGTGCTCACAGGGTCTATGGGAAGTCAACACAACTGATACACCTCTTATTTTAAAATATATTTGCAAAACCTAACTGACCTTCACTGCAATATAAAATAAGGAATGCAAAAAAAACATTTAATTTTTAAATATATTTTTACCATGTCTTAAACAACTATACAGACACATTACTTTGACATGTGGATATCAGTGTTTAAAAAAAAATAACTGTAGTTTTTAGATTAAAAACAACTTAATATATCCTGGTACTTCACCACAAGTTATATGCAAAACTCAAATCTGGAACTCAACTTACACAGAACTCTGCTCAATAGCACATGCTTTAATGTAGAGAGAAATAGCTAAGGAACATTTAGTGCCATTAATGTACCCCACACCTGTATTGTTTGGTTTTATTTTTATTATGTGTTTTTATTTATTGAGTAATATAGACTTTAAAACACTTAAAGTTACCTACTGTGACTGCTTTTTACAGGTGGTGCTTGAAGTTAACAGTGAATTTCAAATCCAGGTAAGATTTGAAACGTATTTTTTTCCAGACTGATAAACAAAAGGTCCAGGCACAGTAGTGCATGCTTGTAATCCTAGCACTCCCAAAGCTAAAGCATGAGGATTGTGGATCAGAGGACAGCCTGGGCTACATAAAGAAACCCTGTCTCAAATCACATAATAAACCAAGAAAATAAAATAAAAAATGAGGGGAAAATGGGGAAGGGGGAGGGGGAGGTGGTGGGGAGAGGAAGAGGGAGGGGGAGAAAGGAGGGGGGAGGGGGAGAAGGAGAGGGGGAGAGGGGGAGGGGGAGAAGGAGAGGGGGAGAGGGGGAGGGGGAGAAGGAGAGGGGGAGAGGGGGAGGGGGAGAGGGAGAGAGGGGGAGGGGGAGAAGGAGAGGGGGAGAGGGGGAGGGGGAGAAGGAGAGGGGGAGAGGGGGAGGGGGAGAGGGAGAGAGGGAGAGGGAGAGAAACAGACCAAAGGAGTGTTGGCTTGGCCACTAGAACATGTCCTCAAGAAAACCCCAATTCTTCTAAATACAAAATCACTGCAATGTGACAGTTGCAAATACTAAAATGATCAGATTTCCTAATTTTCCACTTAACTATCTATCTTCTCCTCCTGACATAATTACTCCTCCTCCAAAATCTCCAGTGAAATGACAATACTAAGTAATAGTTAACAGACATAATATTTTACCTATTTAAGGTAAGAGATCATAACGCCAAAAATGGTACCATCAAGTGGCACTCCATCAGAAGGCAGAAAAGAGAATGGATCAAGTTTGCTGCAGCCTGTCGCGAAGGTGAAGACAACTCAAAGAGAAACCCAATTGCCAAAGTAAGTGAGAACCCAGAGCATGAGTCTGAACAGCACAATGGAGAGAACACAGTTCTGGAAGAGTCCAGTTTTTCTGTGCTTTGAGAACACAGAATACTGAAAAGTTATGGCCTAAAGGCACCTCTTCATTCGAATTATAAAAACCAAAATTCCTAAAGGGATAAACTAAGAAAGTTGGGTACTTGGATAGAGCTCTTCACGTTGATTCATCTCATAAGCAAAAGTAATGCACATGAACACTTGTTAGACTAGACTCCAAAACAGAAACATGATTTACAGGATTCAGCATGCCCAGAGTATGTGCTCTTTCAGCTGCATAACCCACAAGAAATTGATTTCTATTTGCCCGTATTTATAAATATCCAGAGCTTGCCTCATTTGTAACCTCAATTTCCTCTCATTTTCTCTGTCTTCTTTTTTCATACACAAAAGCACAAACTCAGGACCCTACTCTCTACAATCACACAGATTCACAGCCACAGACATATAGACACAGACACAAAAACAACCATTTGTAGAGATACACTTGGCAACTTTCTTGTAAAATTTGCTTATATTCTTAAAGCATTTACTTTGAAGAAAAAGACAGACTTTAACTCTTTATGTAACCCTTTATCTAGTGGGTACTTTCTTTCTTTTTCCCACTTTCTAAGTTACAAGTTTAAAATAGGCTGCCACTATAAAATCTATTTCAATATTTTTCTAAAATTATATAGTTTTAAAGTTATTTTTAATTTAAAGACCAATATTATGTAAGAACTGCATTATGAAATTGTTTAAGAAGGATAGCTCTAGACAAAGAGCTAGTATAGAGTCCAAAATTAATAGTAAAATAAAACTATCAATGTTTAATGATTATGATATCTATGAACAATGTATATAAAGACTTCTTAGGGTAACATCTGTTTCTTTATTATTTGGAAGACATAGAAATGGAATTATTTTATTACATTGCTATTTATTATTAAAAATTCAACACTGACCATGTATCTACTGTTTCAAATATGTTTCCCTGTTTTTAAAAACTCCTAGGTGATATCATAGACAGCACATTCAACAGTTCTTGAGGAAGACAGTTGTCATCTGGCATGTAGAAGTTCACATAATGACCCTTGTAACATCTTTGCCTGTGTCTTTATACAGATTCATTCAGATTGTGCTGCAAACCAACCAGTAACATACCGCATCTCGGGAGTGGGAATTGACCAGCCACCTTATGGAATCTTCATTATTAACCAAAAAACTGGTGAAATCAATATAACATCCATTGTTGATCGTGAAGTCACCCCCTTTTTCATTGTAAGTGGACTTTGTGTCAATGTCTATATGTAGATAGAAATTATTCTTGGAAAAATCATAGACCATACCAGATTTGATTTCAAGAGTCTCAATACTGGGCCTTTTGAGATCTTTCTTAATTCATTACCCCAATAGATGAGGAAATATTAATAGAGAAATTCACTTATGTGTCAACAAAAATCCTAGTTTATATCAGCTCCATAACAAATTTGAATATTTGTGTGGAAGGATAAATCTTTAGCTTTTACTTGATCTTCAAAAGAGAAAAATCAGTGGAGATCAATACTTCCTTTTTCCATTAATTAACTTATTTACTTTGCATCCGAATCAGAGTTTTCCTCACAGTCCCCACTTCCCCCATGTTCCCCTACGGGTCTCCTTTTAAGTCCACTGCCAAGGGATGAACCTGGAGCTCCTGCAGTCCAATTGTTCCATGAGAACATAATTCATTATATTCAGGCTCTTTTGGCATCTAAATGGACTTCAGAAACTCACTCATCCTTACCTGGCTTGTCTCTCCCTGATATCCCTTCTAGAAACTGTCACACAACTTCAGCAGCCTCTCTTCTAACATGCCACCTCAGCTCTCTTTAAGAAACTAACCCCAAACCAAGCCATCTATCCTGATGACTCCCATGCATACACTGTCTTCTGGCTAAGAAACGTTCATCACTGGTCTAAAAGCAGGATCAACTTTCTGCTTTCCTAGAGCTATCCCTTGACATGTTGGCCACCCAGCTGTTACTTATCAATGGATGAGCCTTATTCTCTGCCTTATCTATTTCATTTTGTTCTCCTTATCGATTGTCTGCCTCCATTTCCATTGATCACATGGTTGACCTTTTCCATTAAAAGTATAAAATAAAATTAAAATAAACTTTGCACTGATCTTGTAGTCTCTTCTATTAAAATCAAAGATCCAAGGATGAAACTCGGGGATTAAGCATTAGTTGACTGCGTGAAAAGACACGTGTTTTATTCCCAGCCCTGAAAAAGGATCATATTAAAAGCTACCTTCAGATATTCCTTACTTTTTGCTGCCTTCATTCACACTGTACATCTGTCTTCCTAGAGTTACTTTAACTACTTAGGCTCCAAATCCAAATCTGTATTCTTGAATTCTTCCCTTTGCAGTGTCTTCCAACAAATTCACAAGTCAGCAAACTAGTCAAATTTGGAACAGAACTTGGTGTTGTCACACAGACTTCTGTGAAATAATACACATTATGTGTCTTCACAATGGAAGCTGTAATGATAAAATAAATAGCCACATAGATACACCATCACTTAAGAATGCCACTTATTTTTTCATATTGATCCTCTGACTCTCCCTGACACTTTTTTCCTTGATTTCAATCATAGACTATGCCACATTCCTGTTATCTAACATACCAACCTGTTTTGAAACTTGCATTTTATGCTCTTGTTTGACTTTTCTTCTTGATAGTGTATGTTGCTTGTGTCAATATTTTAGTGGGAAATAATAATGATACTATGTTTTTCCTTAAGCCTGAGGTACCAAGGGAATGCCTCCATTCTATAAAAAGTTACAAACACATGCCTTGCCACAGATCTTTTCTTTCCTGTCTAGATCTACTGCCGAGCACTGAATGCACAAGGTCAAGACTTGGAGAATCCACTGGAGCTTAGAGTCAGAGTGATGGATATAAACGACAACCCTCCTGTGTTTTCAATGACTACATTTCTAGGACAAATAGAAGAAAATTCTAATGCAAGTAAGTCATGTGCACTATTAAAGAACCAATGTGTTGATGACTAAATAGCTGTTGCTAGCCAACAGGGCTGAGCTATAGCAAGGTAAACAGCAGCTGGGAGAAACTGTAGAAAGCATCCAGAACCAACAACTCAGGGAAGAGTTGCAGTGTCAGCAACCCCACTCATATGTGTTATCAAAATTATAACTTTAAATTTATTTTTTATACAGACATAAGAAATTTACCTCTTTATGGGAGTACATTATCCAATACAACACATAGTAACCGAACAAGGATCAAGAGCATTCCCCTGTCATTAACCAGTAATTCCTGAAGATTCTATATTGTCCTTCTACATCATTTCAAAATATATCATAGACTGATACTTTGTTCTGCTGAAGAAGAACTGAAAGAACTCATGAATTGTAACTTTGATCAACACTACACAAACCAAGCCAGACAAAGAAAAACAAATATCATCTGTTCTCACTCCTTTCCAAGGCACACTTGCAGAGGGATGGGGTGAACAGTACACAGTAGAAACTGGGGAGAAGATAAGTAATAGAAAGAGAACAAAGTTGACTATTTTAAGTCACTCAAAGATATCCAATCCAAGTAATCTGTTTTGATGCTTAGAGCTTTTATCTTTTTTATTGGACATTTTCTTTATTTACATTTCAAGTGATTTCCCCTTTCCAGATATCACCTCCAGAAAACCCCCAATCCCCTCCCCCCTCCCAATGACTCTATGACGGTGCTCCCCTACCGCGCAGCCACTCAACGTCTTCCCATCCTGGGAAGTTCCCCTACAATGGGGCATCAAACCAACTTAGGCCCAAGGGCTTAGAGCTTCTCTTAGCCACAAATGAATGCCAAGGAATCTTCGCTTCACCTTCATTCAAACTATAAAAAATTGTAGTCATCCCTGTTTATCTGGTTTTGTTCTAGGACCTCTAACGATAAAGTGATCTATGAAGTTCATATTTTTTTACAAATGATGTCTTGTTTGCATAAACTCACATACATCTCTTCACAGATTTTTAATTATTTCTAGAAGGTAATAATGCCCAATATAAAAAAAATGTCCTATAAATATTTATTATCCCATAGCCCATGACATGAAAAAGTCTTTAAATACTCAATCAGATGTAATGTTCTTTGAATATTTCCCCATTTTTTTATGGGCTGAATGGTGGGCATGAAATCTATAGCCCCAGAGGGCCAATTGCAATGGTTCTCTTTGCTCAAGTTACTGCTTTTTACACTGGAAAACTGTTAAAAATGTAATTCCATATGGCTCACAAGAAATACTGGAAGCATATCTCTCAAATGGTTCTAACTGGTGGCACTAAAAGTATATTCCACTGTAGCTTTTTTTTTAAGGACTCTAATAATCTCAGAGTAGAGTTGAAGCCCAGTGGCTTCCTGTATGTAAAATTTTAATTACCAAATATTCACTAACCTAAGTTAGACAGTGCGTACCATTAAAGATTGTTTAAAAGATGTGAAGCTAAGAAGAAGAGGTGAGAGAAGAGAAGAGAGAAAAAAGAAAACACAGGGGAAAGAAGCAAAAATAGAAGGGATGGGATGTCCTGTATGACTAGAAAATTATGTCAGAAACAATTTACAGAGTAGAACACAATTCCAGATGATAAATTAAAGTCAACAGCTTTGCATGACCACGAATGTCATTCATAAAAACTATATACTAGATTACAAAAGAAGATAAGGACAGGGCAGTGTGTGTGGTCAAATAAACATTGCCTACATGCCCCTAGTTACACAACACCTACTAAGAGTCAATTCCAATCCAAATAACAATGGTACTTATTAAATACTCAAGATGAACAATAATATTTATGTAAAGTACATTACTAAGTATAAACATCAGTAAACATTCTCATTTGCTATTAAACTCTCAAGTGAACATTATAAATATGGTGTTATTCCTATTCTCATTTATAACTGTGGAAAGTAAGGACAAGATCTTATGGCTAAAAATAAGGTTGAATGGAACAGTTGAGAAAAACATTATTCACATTTAAATGCTATTTAACTTAACCATAAGCATCTTGTTTAAAACAAGTTATGTTAGGAAAATAAATATTCAGAACAGCAGACTTCCTTTTACCCTTCTGGAATGTCTAGGCACCTCTTTAACTATGGTCTTTCTATTAGACCAATAGTAGAGAAAGGAGCTACTACATTGGTATATTGGTGTTGTACAAAGAGAAGAAAGTTAAATGCACACTGTGTGGACACAGAGCTCATATAAGACTGCAATAATGTTCATTGTCCAATTCTGCCCACTGCCCTTGATTTCTAGACACACTGGTAATGAAACTCAATGCTACCGATGCCGATGAGCCAAATAACTTGAACTCAATGATAGCCTTCAAGATCATAAGACAGGAGCCTTCTGACTCACCAATGTTCATCATCAACAGGAAAACTGGAGAAATCAGAACAATGAATAACTTTCTAGACAGAGAGGTAATCCTTCATCTTCTCATGGATTTTTATTCAAAGGAACTGGCTCTAAAGTAATGGTACTTAAGAGAAAGAGAAACTAAAAGAATGTGTTCAAACACTGTATGTGTGGTCCTTTGCATGCTAGGGCATTCTTGTGAAAGTCAGAGGACAAGTTCTAAGAGTTGTATGTCTCCTTGTATCAAGGGGATGTCTCTCAAGCTGTCAGGATTATGGTAAGTGTGTTTAACTGCTAAGCCATCTCGCCTGCCTTATTTATACTAAAAAAATAATTTAAAACATTTTTAGAAACAATATATTTTGATCATATTCTTTCCCCTCTTCCAATTCCTCCCAGATCTTCCTCATCTTCCTTTCCACCCAACTTCATTCTCTCTCCCTGCCTCCCCATTTTCATCCAAAATTAATCGAACACCAAAGCAAACTCACAAAAACTAGTAAGATAAAAACTATTAAAATAAAATTCACAGACACACACACAAATATGAGTCAGGTTAGTGTAATTACTTCTGGACATGGGCCCTGCATTGAACTGTGACTGATACATGGCATCCCACTGGAGAAAGCAGTTTTCTCTCTTCCAGCAGGAATCATTTGCAAATCATGATTAGGAGTGGGACTTTGAGTTCACTCGTCCACAGGGCTGGGATTTGTCTCATTTGAACCTACACAGGTCTGTGGATGTTTTTAGGTTACTAAAATTTCTTCATTGAATTGTTTAGAAAACACCTTTAGAGAAAAAGGTTATTTAGCCTTTTCCTTTTCTCTAAGATTATTTTACATAGTCCAAAAACTATATTACCATCAAAATAATTTTAGCAGTAAAGTTCTCTAAGAAAGGGAGTTAAAAATGAAGGCCCTTCACAATCACTGAGGATTCTGGGTACCATGAAGAGAAGTATGGAAGTTATGTTCATAAATAGGAATTATTATGTTTATGCACAAGTCTAAGGATGCTTCCATTGCTTTTACCAACTTCTAAAATTGGAGTCACCACTGAATAGAATCAAAGTAGAAACATCATCAGTGACTCCACCCCACTCTCCACCTTCCACTAGATACCTCTGAATTGTCGTAAAAACTCAGTGGCTTAGCCTGTATCTTTAATGAACCATATCTTTCTCCTCTTAAATGTTGTGGCCTGTCTCACCCTTTATACCCTTCTCCTCTCTCTGGGCACACAATGAATAAGAAATGAAGTTTTGAACAAAACTGTCCCATCTTTGAGAGCATGCTGGGTAAGCATCATTGGAAATGGATGCCACAAAACCCATACTGAGTGATGTGAGATCTGTGGATTTTCACCTTCTGTTACCTTGTCTTCTATGGTGGATTAATGTAGCTGTTGAGCCAGTGTCTACATCTAGTGTATGATTGCCCATAATGTGTCTTTTTCAGCAATATAGCCAGTATTCCCTTGTGGTGAGAGGCTCAGACCGGGACGGTGGAGCAGACGGCATGTCTGCAGAGAGCGAGTGCAGCATCACCATCCTGGATGTCAATGACAACATCCCATACTTGGAGCAGTCATCTGTAAGCAGTCCTTCTTAAGGATTAGATTCCATGACTCTACATTCCTTACATACCAGTTCTTATAGGAACTCATTCAGTGTTCAGGTGCACCTGCTGCATTTGCTATCTACAACACCAGAGTAGACACACACTTTCTCTTGAATTGCTTTCACAGTGGGAAAAGTGGATTTGAGCAAAGTATGCAATTATAAGCAGGGATGTTGTTTCTGAATAGTTAACTATGAACATGACACAGACAGCCTGGTACAGGATCTCTCATTTGCTTTGCTGATACTTTGCCTCTTGTTCCAGTATGACATCGAAATTGAAGAAAATGCACTTCACTCACAGCTAGTGCAGATCAGAGTCATTGATTTGGATGAAGAATTCTCAGACAACTGGAAGGCAATCATTTTCTTTATCTCTGGAAATGAGGGAAATTGGTTTGAAATAGAAATGAATGAAAGAACAAATGTAGGAACTCTGAAGGTTGTCAAGGTATGGTATAATTAGCCTAAATCATTTGTTTTGCTGGTCTTTTCTATTTCACAACATCAAGTTAACATGACATTAGCATTTTATAAATGAGTCTATGGAATAACAAAATTCACTGTTCTTTAAAATTATAAAAAGTAAAATCTTTAATATGAATGCACATGTTTATATAATCTCAGGATAATAAGCATTCAAATTAGAAACTCTTATTATCAATGCAATTCTTTCCAAACATCAGGTTTGGGGAAAGCATTTCTATACAAAAGGGTTTCAAACAACAAAGTATGATTAACCTTTAAAGTTAAGGTTTTGTTTATATTAATGTAAAGAATACATCACCATTTTAACTGCATTTAATTGCATTTTAATAAAGCTAGCTAAATCTTTAATGTATCTGATACACAGTCTGTTATAAAAAGAGCTAGTATTGTCAGAAACATGAAATGTTGTCAGCTAACATAAATTGTCTTTGCACTGGAAATATTAATGAAATCATATGTGGAATTTAAGCAATTAACTGATTTGGTGAGCAATTAGAGCTCATGTCCCAAAAAGCTTCAAACCCTTTCAACAAAAGATCCAGTACAATTAGATTTTCCCCCTTACTCTGCTTACATGTGAGCTTGAACTTAGTACCCAGCAAGTAAGACTGGACTGGGTAAGCAAGTGGATTTGTGTTCAGCCACATAACTGAAACAAGAACATACTAAATGATTTTGAGTATTCTCAAAAGATTTCTCTGTCCTCTGAACTGTTTTCTTAGAGTATGACTAATTATCTCTATGTGTTCTAGCCCCTAGATTATGAAGCCATGAAGAATCTACAGCTTAGTATTGGTGTTCGAAATGTAGCTGAATTCCACCAGTCAATTATTTCTCAATACAGACTCACAGCAACTATGGTCACTGTGACTGTGTTAAATGTCATCGAGGGCTCTGTGTTCCGTCCAGGTTCAAAGACATTTGTAGTAGACAGTAGAATGGAAGCAAATCACAGAGTGGGAGAGTTTGTAGCTACAGACCTGGACACAGGTCGAGCTTCCACAAATGTTAGGTAAGAATGGCATTTTCCAACTAAAATGTTAACCTTAGGGGATGATGAGAAGGGAGAGGGAAAGAATGAAAGCAAGAACTGTTAGGGGGAAGGAAGGGAGCCAGTCAGGAGGACAGGAAGCATGAGGTGGGTGGGAGGGAAGGAGAATGAATGAGCACAAAGTGGATTTGGCAAAGTGTGTTTTCAGACACTTATGAAAAAACAATAGAAACCCATAATTTTGTATACTAACCTTACAAACATAATTTTAGAACTTCTTGATTTGAAAGACAGCTTTAATTTCTATTATTTCTTTTAAATGCAGATATGAAATGGGAAATAACCCAGAGAACCTGCTGGTTGTTGACTCAAGAACAGGCATAATAACGTTAAGAAACAGAGTTACTATGGAACAATACCAAAGGCTTAATGGGGAATATAAAGGAACAGTGCTATCAATAGATGGTAAGAAATCAATTTCACTTCTAGAGGAAGCCAAGGATAAATATTCTAAAATAATTTAAACTGTGATTATTTTTAAAAAAATCCTCTTTTCAGGCTCCCTGTGGATAGAAGGAGAAGGGGCAATATGGGAAAGGATTAGGAAGGGTATAGAGGAGGCAGAGAATAGAGGAGGTGGGGGCTGTGATTGGAATACATGTAAATTTGAAAAGCTCCTTTTCAATAGAAGTTGTCCTGCTGAACTAAGCACTGTATACTCAAACTGTCCTGTCCCATCATTTACTGCTACTGGATCCTAGAGGAGCCACCGCGCCCATCTACAACCCAGTCTTCTGCAAAATGGGAAAATAACAACATATGCTGATAATGGTTTAAAAACAAAGAAAAGAAAATAGTATGACATGTAAAGCAGCATGAAGGTCATTGAATGCCCTGTAAGGACAGATAACCAGACTTTGAACTATGTCTGCTGCACATCTCCAGAGGTTTCATTTCCTCTATTCACCAAGTAGGAACTGAGTCTTAACTAGATAAATGCTAGCCATTGTGCCAGACTCTAGGGCTCTGTCAGTGAAAGACTCTTATCTATAGAAAAGCATGAAGCAAACTCGGTTCATTTCCTTATTTCTATCTGATAATCCCACTAATGATAATCTTTGGGAAAGCACTAAATATAAAAGGCTGAACAGAGATGCTAACACCTGTGTTATTACCAGTTACTATTGAAAGCAGTATCAGCAGGTAACTAAGGAAGGAAACTATAGTCCATGTGATGTAAAATCATGTACCCACCATAAACTACGTGAATTAAAGGTGTGCAGAGGCATGAAAAAGTGCATACAATTTAACATAAAATCTCAAAATCCATTTGAAGTAGGATGAACCATAAGATCATACCAATGTATCATAAAAACAGGCAACATGGGCCTTATCACTAAGGACAACTGATATTGAAGGAATCTAGAAGGTTATCCCTTAGGTATTGTTACTATGGGATAACTTCTGGTTTTGTTTCACATCTTTCTGTATTTTGAATTTTTGAGCCTAGATAAAATATCTAACTGGCAACACTATTAACTATCCAGTAAACAGATCTGCCAGTAATAATTTTAAGGTTAGTTATAATAATACAATCACTGATTAGCTTTAATACTGAGTAGAAGGTCTAAGAAGATAGATAAGTTGGTGAAACAATTGCTTTCCAAGGATGAGAGTTTCCAGAACCCCCACAAGCGGCTGGGCATGGGGGACATTTGTAATCTGTTAATTGCTAGACTGTGTGTGTGCTTCCCCTGTCAACCTTGTTACAGATTCCCTTCAGAGGACCTGCACGGGGACAATCGTCATTGAACTTAGTGGCACTGGCTGGGTACCAGGTTCAGATGGTGGTGGCAGTTCCAGTGGCAGTGGTGGTAATCGTGACCCAGTGACTAATGGATATCAAGGCACTTCTACTGTGGGCCCGCAACGCGTCACAGGATCAGGGGGAGTCACTTCAAGTGGTGGAGGCAGTGGAGTTAACAACACTCCCGGTAGGCAAAATCCCTTAGACGAACCGGAACCCGAGCCCTTTGACATCACAGAAGACAACGTTCACTTCGGTCCTGCAGGCATCGGGCTGCTCATCATGGGGTTCCTAGTCTTAGGATGTAAGTGTTTTAATCCTACTTTTGATATGTGTCTCTCAAACAATATGGCAAAAGAAATCAAACAGTCTATGTGTTCAGCTTAACAGTACGTGTCTGCAAGCATTGCCTAACCAGTTGTTCCAAGTTTTGCTATTGTTCGTTCTTATTTACCTCACAGCACCGCTAGGTGAGGAGAGGTCCCACAAGTGAAGGCTATGGCACATCTGGGGCCACTGAAGTAGCCTTAGTCGTGGACAGAAAGACAAACATAGAGTCCAAGAGATGTTCCTGGTGGAATTTAATGTTGCCCTAAATTATGACAGAAACTCAAGTGGAAATCGGGGAGTACCTTGGTGCCTATACACTGTTACTAAGTTAATATGAATAATGACAATTGCAGCTAAGCATGGTGGCACAAACCTACCATCTAAGCAGTTGGGAGGTTTCCTTTTTCAAATGTAGACTCATAAAATATTGGTAGTAAAACAAGCTTCAAATACTTAATTAATTAACCACAAAATGTACATTGAAAGAACTCACAAAATTTTAAAATATTTTTCTACCTTCATTTCTCTCTGTTTAAATATATTTATTTTTATTTTTATGTTTCTAAGTGGTTTTGCCTACATGAATGTGAACATAAGCATGTGCATGTGGGCCTGGTCCACAAACTCCTTGCAACTGAAGCTGTGGATTGTTGTGAGTCACAGTGCAGATGCTGGGAACAGAATCTTAACCCTGTGACAGCGCTTTGCCACTCCACCAGCCCCTCCTCGTTGGTCTCTTAACAAGTGACTAGATACTACTTCACTAGGTTTTCTCTGACTTTAAGTAACCCACCTTTTGGAACATTTCCTCAGCATACATCCATAAAAACCACAAAGAAATATGAACACACTGAGAACATAGTCTAAAGTGGAGCACTTTAGACTAGAATGGGAAATACACTTCAAAAAATGAATGTTCTGTGTTAAATAACAGGAACTCCCCCATATTGGCTCATAACAAATAGAAATAAGAACCAGGAAATGTCCTATGAGAAAAATCATGAGTTTGAAATGGATTTTTCTCATCAAAATAAACCCAATCAAGGACGATGCAAGAGTGCTAGCAAACTTGAGGAACCCAGTGTGAGCTACGTGGGAGCAGAGATATTCCTCTACACTTGGTAGCCAGGTCTTTGCTTTATTAAAGCAAACTAAACGTCAAAGAGTGATGACAATTGCTAGAAAGAACAGCTAGATTTCATTTTCACTTTCCCTAATATCAATGTCTATTATCATACACTGTGGCTAAAGAAGGCTTTCAATGTTGTATACAAGTCTTTGGGTCAATAACTTTACATTTAATTTCTTTGCTCTATCTTACAGATTTCCCCCCAAAAGCAAAGCTAGTTGGGGATTTTTGGGTTTTGTTGTTGTTGTTGTTGTTGTTTTCCTTCTTTTATCTCTGTCTCCCCTCTACTCTGCATGAATTTTTCCTTCAATTATTTACACATTCTTATTTCCTCTTTTCTTTCAGAATTATCTGGCCAGATTCTATTAAAATCTCAAACAGATTAGAAAGAAAAGACATTGCTAAAGTGTGATAATCTTTATATAAGGATTGTCTAAAGACAGATGTCTCTGTAGCAGAAAATAACGTTCCTAAGAATAACTGATAATTGAATGAGATTTTCCCTTAAAATGCAGGAAGAGAAATTTATGCAAACAAAAGTAAATGCAGGCAGGAGGGATCAGAACTGATGCCTGCCTTCAGCTTTCTTTAGTCTCTGCTGTTTCCTGAGTGATGATAGGGAAAAGAAACACCTATCTTTGTTGGGGTTTTTTTTATTCTTTATTTACATTTCAAATATTATCCCCTTTCCTAGATAACCCCTATCCCCACCCAACCCACTCCCCAGCCCACCCCCTCCCATTCCTGATGCTGGCATCCTCCTATACTGGGGCATAGAGCCTTCACAGGACCAAGGGCCTTTCCTCCCATTGAGGACCAACTAGGCCACCCTCTGCTACATATATAGCTAGAGACACAAGTTCCACCATGTGTTTTCTTTGATTGATGGTTTAGTTCCAAGGAGCTCTGGAGGTACTGGTTAGTTTATATTGATGTTCCTTCTATGGGACTTCAGACTTCTTCAACTCCCTGGGTATTTTCTCTGGCTCCTTCATTGGGGACCGTGTGCTCCATCCAATGGATGACTATGAGCATCCGTGTATTTGACAGGCACTGGCAGAGCCTCTAAGGAGAGAGATATATCATGCTCCTGTCAGCAAGCACTTGTTGGCATCCACAACAATGCCTGAGTTTGGCAATTGTATATGGGATGGATCCCCAGGTGGGGCAGTCTCTGGATGGTCATTCCTTCAGTGTCTCCTATACACTTTGTCTGTATAATTCCTTCAATGGGTACTTTGTTCCACATTCTAAGAAGGATTCCACACTTTGGGCTTCCTTCTTCTTGAGTTTCATGTGTTTTGCAAATTGTATCTTGGGTATTCTAAGTTTCTGGACTAATATCCACTTATCAGTGAGTACATACCATGTGTGTTCTTTTGTGATTGGGTTACATCACTCAGGATGATAGCCTCCAGTTCCATCCATTTGCCTAAGAATTTCATAAATTCATTGTTTTTCATAGCTGAGTAGTACTCCATTATGTAAATGTACCACATTTTCTGTATCCATTCCTCTGTTAAAGGAAATCTGAGTTCTTTCCAGCTTCTGGCTATTATAAATAAGGCTGCTATGAACATAGTGGAGCATGTGTCCTTATTACAAGTTGGAACATTTTCTGAGTATATGCCCAGGAGAGGTAGTGCTGGATCTTCCAGTAGTACTATGTCCAGTTTTCTGAGGAACCGCCAGACTGATTTCCAGAGTGGTTGTACCAGCTTGCAATGCCACCAACAATGGAGAAGTGTTCCTCTTTCTCCACATCCTCATCCGCATCTGCTGTCAACTGATTCTCTGATCTTAGCCATTCTGACTGGTGTGAGGTGAAATCTCAGGGTTGTTTTGATTTGCATTTCCCTGATGATTAAGGATGTTGAACATTTTTTTCAGTTGCTTCTCCGCCATTTGTATTCCTCAGTTGAGACTGCTTTGTTTAGTTCTATACCTCATTTCTCTCTGTTTTGTTTTTTAAGATTTATTTATTATTATATGTAAGTACACTGTAGCTGTCTTCAGATGTGCCAGAAGAGGGCATCCGATCTCATTACAGGTGGTTGCAAGCCACCATGTGGTTGCTGGGATTTGAACTCATGACCTTTGGAAGAGCAGTCAGTGCTCTTACCCACTGAGCCATTTCTCCAGCCCCTATACCCCATTTCTTAATAGGGTTATTTGATTTTCTGGAGTCCAGCTTCTTGAGTTCTTAAGATATATATATATATATATATATATATATATATATAGGATATTAGTCCCCTATCAGATTTAGGATTGGTAAAGACCCTTTCCCAAACTGTTGGTGGCCTTTTTGTCTTATTGACAGTATTTTTTGCCTTACAGAAGCTTTACAATTTTCTGAGTCCCTTTTGTCGATTCTTGATCTTACAGCACAAGCCATTGCTGTTCTTTTCAGGAATTTTTCCCCTGTGCCCATATCTTTGAGGCTTTCTCCTCCCCACTTTCTCTTCTATAAGTTTCAGTGTCTCTGGTTTTATGTGGAGTTCCTTGATCCACTTAGACTTGAGCTTTGTACAAGGAGATAAGAATGGATCAAATCACATTCTTCTACATGATAACCACCCGTTAAGCCAGCACAATTTTTTTTAATTGCTCTCTTTTTTCCACCAGATCATTTTAGATCCCTTGTCAAAGATCAAGTGACCATAGGTGTGTGGGTTTATTTCTGGGTTTTCAATTCTATTCCATTGATCTCCCTGTCTGTCGTTGTACCAGTACCATGCAGTTTTTATCACAATTGCTCTGTAGTACAGCTTGAGGTTAGGCATGGTTCTTTTATTGCTGAGAAGAGTTTTTGCTATTCTAGGTTTTTTGTTATTCCAGATGAATTTGCAAATTGCCCTTTCTAACTCAGTGAAAAATTGAGTTGGAATTTTGATAGGGATTGCATTGAATCTGTAGATTGCTTTCGGCAAGATAGCTATTTTTACTATATTAATCCTGCCAATCCATGAGCATGGGACATCTTTCCATCTTCTGAGATCTTCTTTGATTTCTTTCTTCAGAGACTTGAAGTCCTTATTATATAGATCTTTCACTTCCTTAGTTAGAGTCACACCCAGATATTTTATATTATTTGTGACTATTATGAAATGTGTTGTTTCCCTAATTTCTTTCTCAGCCTGTTTATCCTTTGTGTAGAGAAAGGCCACTGATTTGTTTGAGTTAATTTTATATCCAGCTACTGTGCTGACGCTGATTATCAGCTTTAGGGGTTCTCTGGTGGAATTTTTGGGGTCACTTATATATACTGTCTTATCATCTGCAAATAGTGATATTTTGACTTCTTCCTTTCCAATTTGCATCCCCTTGATCTTCTTTTGTTGTCTAATTGCTCTGGCTAGGACTTCAAGTGCTATATTGAATACGTAGGGAGAAAGTGAGCGTCCTTATCTAGTCCCTGATTTTAGTGGGATTGCTTCAAGTTTCTCTCCATTTAGATTGATGTTGGCTACTAGTTTGTTGTATATTGCTTTTATTAAGTTTAGGTATGGGGCTTGAATTCCTGATCTTTCCAAGACTTTTATCATGAATGGGTGTTGGATTTTGTCAAATGCTTTCTCAGCTTCTAAGGAGATGATCATGTGGTTTTTGTCTTTGAGTTTGTTTATAAGGTGGATTACGTTGATGGATTTCCAAATATTAAACCATCCCTGCATCCCAGGAATGAAGCCTACTTGATCGTGATGGATGATCATTGTGATGAAGAATCACCTATCTTAATTTATGATTTTTTTATAATTTCAACACTAATAAGCAAATTAAAATTCATGGCAGTCTAGTGTTTCTAAGTTCGTGATTTATGGGCATCCAACCAATATTAATTGGTTGTCCTGATATATTAAATAGCAATTTTAAACTCAGACAGCTCAGGAGTTCTCATTTAGCCAGTAAAAATCGGAGTGTTTTCTTTCAACATTGTGCACTGCTAACCCCTCACCCCTCTCTCCTTCAGTGGTTCCATTCCTGCTGATCTGCTGTGATTGTGGAGGGGCCCCTGGTGGTGGAGCTGGATTTGAACCTGTTCCAGAATGTTCTGATGGAGCAATTCACACGTGGGCCATAGAAGGGCCACAGCCTGAACCCCACGATGTAAGTGCTAAGTCCAAGAATGAGATTTGGGGACTCACCAAAATTCTGTCTCCAGATGTGCCCTACAATGATAAAAATTACACTATCTGTAGTTCTTGGGTAGCTAGGAAGGAAAGGAAGAGTTTGTACCTCAAAATTCAGTAGAGGTCACCAGCCAAGACAAAAATGAGATTCAGCTTTTAAGTTGAATTTAAAATGATCCTAAATAGTCTTCTTTTATGAACTCTGTGGTAATTTTAGAATAAAAATATACAAGTAGAGGAAGAAAAGGCTCATTACAAATGGGAAAATGTTGTCTTTTGTCTTTTAGGGGATAACCACCATCTGTGTGCCACAAATGCCACCTGGTAATGCCAATGTTATAGAATATATTGACAACTCAGGTAAGAAAAAGACAACTTTCCAGCAACCAAAGACTAAAATGGGCTCTGTCCTCTCTGGTTGGGTATCTTATTGTTTAGCATTTTTGTTTGGGAAGGGGTGGGTAGTGGGATGGGAGGGGGTTGTTTTTAAATGTGTTTTTATAATTCCTTCTTCAATAACATATATGTAAATGAGATGAATGATAAAGGACAGCCTACTGAAACTGATCTGATAGGCTGTATATTTTATTTTTGTTTGTGAGCCTACGTATCCTTTAACAGCTGAGTGAATTCTCCAGCCTACATATGTATATTTTAAAATCTTCCTTGATCAACAGAAAGAAGCTGCAATCAGACTCTCTATGAATAGAAGTACCAAAACACAATCATGAATTGTCTAACAGAAGAAATACTACATTTGTGTGTGTATATATGTGCATATGCGTATTTGTGTGTGTGCGCATGTGTGTGTATATGTGAGTGTGTGTGAGTATGTGTATATAAAAACTTATCCTACATTTTATTCAGTTTTTTTAATATTAGTGACTCTTTTTACAGAGAAAACTATGTCCTTTCTTAGCGTAAGTGTAACCATTGACATATAAAACATTTGTTTACATTCTTAAATTGAAAGCGAATAGATAAAACACTTTCAAAAGCTCCCAAAGTGTTCAACCAAGGTTGTACATACACTGGGGAGTTTCTCTTTGCTTAGTCTTAACACCGGGTATAAAAGGTTATCTGAAACCAAATATCTAGATTAACTCCCAAGCAGAAGACAGGAAGCTACTGCTGTAATAAAAAAAAAAGAAAAAAGAAAAGAAAAGAAAGTTCTATCCGTAGAAATAGTCTTACTGTTTTACTTTTAAAAAAAGAAAAAAGAAATGTTCCTTGTTTTCTCGGTTTTCCCTTAGTCTTTTTAGCAATTATTTTTTAAATTAGTTATGTTTTTATTTTGTGTGTACGAGACTTTGTCTCTTTGTATATCTGTGCACAGTGTGTGTGTGTGTGTGTGCTGCTCTTAGAGGCCAGAAGAGAGCATCAGATGCTCTGGAGCTGGACTTAACAGATAGTTGTGAGCTGCTATGTGGGTTCTGCGTACCAAACTCTTGTTCTCTGCAGCAGCAGCAAGTGCTGCTTTTAACCACTGAGCCATCTCTCCAGCCCCTATAGAATTACCTTTCTACTTAGAACACTAAATCACACCAGACATAGATAAGTTTCTATTTTGTAGAATTGCATTCAATAGTCTGTATTTCTTCTGTATGACAAATCACTGTTCCCATTTCTCTTCCTGATGTGCCCATTTTTCTTAGTGGTGCTAATATTTCCCCATGCAGAAAACAGAAAGCCACTGAGTCACATACCAGCCCCCGTTAGTCTGCAGTTGATTCCTGAGAAATGTCAGCTCATCAAAACCACCAATATTTTATCTATGAATTGATTCTCTCCTTAAGTCTATGAAGTTTCACACAAATCCTAAAGTAGCATGAAAGACATCAGGAAACTCAAAATATGAAATGTGTTTCCCCAGACTCAAAAAAGAATGCTGTGCCCTGGGCATCTGCCCTGCTGTGCACCCTGCTTCTCCTCAACACCATTAATTTCATTTACTTTTATTTCACTTCCTCAGCATTTAGGATGCTTCTTCCCCTCTCATGACCAAGTTTTTCCCCAAGATGAATCCAGGAAAATGTTTTTCTCATTGTAGCTATTACCTTTGTCTGAAATTCAGTGGCTAAAAGCGCTACAGGAGTCCATGCACATCCAGAAATACATCAGAAGTATGCTAATACTATTGTTTAACTTTTAGAATTGGAGCTACTTAACTTAAATCAGTTGGAGATCCAACTATTCCACCCACAGTTTTTTAGTATCTCTCCTCCCTTTTTTTGGCACACCACATAGAAAGGTCTTTCAGCAGATGATTAAAATTAGCAAGCTGGTTAATATTATTTTGTCTTTCTTAATATTGTTTTTAATTGAATTATTATAACTACCCATCCTTTGTGCATCATAGCCATCTCTTTTCTACTCACCATGCTTGAATGAAGAAACTAAACATGACACTTTTTAGCTTATACCACACTAGAGAAATTAATTTTAATGGGTTCAATGTTTGTAGGAGTTTACACAAATGAATATTGTGGCAGAGAAATGCAAGATCTGGGAGGAGGAGAAAGAACCACAGGATTTGAACTAATGGATGGAGTTAAAACATCAGCTGCACCTGAGATATGCCAAGAATATTCAGGAACATTAAGAAGAAATTCAATGAGAGAATGTAGAGATGGGGGTCTCAACATGAATTTCATGGAAAGTTACTTCTGCCAGGTAAGGCTTTTAGCCACATGCTTTCCTCTCCATCCACGTCATTCCGAGATCTCACCAGTTTCCGCCACGGCCCTGCCAAGCTATTCTTCATGATCAACTGTCCCTGTTTGTTGGTCAATGTTTCTGAAGCTCTAATTCAAGTATTTTTCTCTCCCAGTTAAACACTGCCTGAGGCACTATTTGATTTGTAATTTGAAGTACAAATTCATGATTCAGGTGCCACCTTAACAGCTCCATCTCCCCCTCAGCACCAACCTACTTGCTTTATCCACAAAAGACTACTTACCTCGTGCCTCTAGCTATTCTGGTCCACTGGACAGTGTTTTGTTGGGCAGTTTGGTTGTTCCCCATCCTTCCTCTCTCATGCACATTTCTAGCCATGCTTCAAGAGTCAATTCAAATACCCCACATCTCTGAAGCTTTAGAAGTTAGTTCTCTCATTCAGGATAGAAGTTTATTCCATTCTTTGTTGGGATGTTTTTAAAACACAACTTATAAAATTTAAAATTATGAGGAATTTGTTATTTTTATGTCTAAAATTTTTATTTCTAACCCATAAATTCTTTATAAGATATTGACAAGTAAAACCTGAATCCAGAATCAAATTGTTCTGTCTTACCAAAAAACATCAAAACCCATCCATCTATCAACTCTAAATATCCCTTTTGGAGCAAAAACAGTCCTTCCACCAGATCTATTTTGCACATTACTTTTATTTCTCTCCAAAATCACTGATAAGAAAGCTCATGTGTGGATTATTGTCTATGATTTTGTGTTCAAAGTGCACTATTTTAAGCAAGTTTACCTAAAGAAAATTTTAAAGATCAAATTCATTGGAATTATAGCTAAGATAACTTCAAATTGAACTCTTTCAAGGATATATGAAATCAATTTTAAAGCAATTCTAGTAAATATCAGAATTTAGATACATTCATCTAATCATAAAAAAGATATTGTTTTACTTTGTTGAATATTCTTTATTCTGTACTAATTAGAAAGCCTATGCTTATGCGGATGAAGATGAAGGACGTCCATCCAATGACTGTTTGCTCATCTATGACATCGAAGGTGTGGGTTCCCCTGCAGGCTCCGTGGGCTGTTGCAGTTTCATTGGAGAAGATCTAGATGAGAGCTTCCTGGATACCTTGGGGCCCAAGTTTAAGAAGTTGGCAGATATCAGCCTGGGAAAAGAAATAGACTCATACCCAGATCCTGATTCTTCTTGGCCTCCTCAGAGCACTGAACCGATGTGTCCCCAGAGTACAGAGCCCCTGGGTAGTGGATATCCACCTATATCCCCACATTTTGGTACGACCACAGTAATTTCTGAGAATGCCTACCCTTCTGGCCCTGGAGTACAGCATCCTTTGCCAATTCCTGATCCTCTGGGCTATGGCAATGTCACTGTAAGGGAGTCCTATGCCACCTCTGGCACTCTGAAGCCCTCTGTCCACTTTCATGATAACCAGCAGGCTTCAAATGTGGTGGTGACAGAGAGGGTGGTGGGCCCCGTCCCTGGTGCTGATTTGCATGGCATGTTAGAGATACCTGACTTAAGAGATGGAACAAATGTTATAGTGACAGAAAGGGTAATAGCACCAGGCTCAAGTCTACCCACTTCTCTGACCATTCCTAACCCTCGAGAGACCTCAAATGTAGTTGTGACAGAAAGAGTGATCCAACCAACCTCTGGCATGATAGGCAATCTGAGCATGACCCCTGAGTTATCAAGTGCCCAAAACGTGATTGTGACAGAGAGAGTGGTTTCTGGTGCTGGTATGAGTGGAATTGCTGGCACTGCCGGGTTAGGTGGGGTTGGAGGCATAGGCAGCAGTGGCCTTGTTAGCACCACCATGGGTGCTGCTGGCACTGGGCTGAATATGGGAGGAACAGCCACTATTGGCCACATGAGGAGTTCCTCTGACCATCACTTTAGTCAGACAATTGGATCTGCCTCCCCCAACATGGCTCGAAGTCGAATCACAAAGTACAGTACGGTACAGTATAGCAAGTAGTCATGGTCCCAGAGTATTGTTCACTACCATCTCAGTGACTTACATCCAACTCCTCCCCACCCTCAATCTAACAGTGCAATTTATGATGCAGAGCAGGCTATGGGAGACCTGTGGAGTAAGGAAGAGCCACAGTGATAGTAACCCATGGAAACATCACCATGGGGAAGAGTGCTCCCTAGCATTGGTAAACTTTTTTCTTTTTTCTTTTTTCCGTTTTTTTCTTCTTTCTTTCTTTCTTTCTTTCTTTCTTTCTTTCTTTCTTTCTTTCTTTCTTTTTTTCCTGGTTTTTCAAGACAGGGTTTCTCTGTATAGCCCTGGCTATCCTGGAACTCACTTTGTAGACCTCAAACTCAGAAATCCACCTGCCTCTGTTTCCCGAGTCCTGAGATTAAAGGCATGCGCCACCACACCCAGCTGGTAAACTTTTTCTTATATTAACACTAATGAAATAATGAAGGTGAACTTGAGGTACAATCTTATCTGTGGCTGTGTGGTCCACAGGTTTGTTTTTGGTTTTATGTTTTTAATGTTGCCTTCTAGGGTATCAGCAGCATGTTGAATAAATAAAACATGGCTACATACAAGCACTGGCTTTAAATGGCAATGAGAAGAATTCTTATTGCTGTTCAGAAATTAACAAAAAAGGTTTGAATAAGCTTGAGCACACATAGGTGAGGAAAATCTGACATTTCCTTCCCATATGCCTTGTCTGTTTCACAGGGAATACAAATTAAAAATCATTCCACAGATTCAGGCTAAGGTTAATAAAATTCTAACTACAAAGTTATGTACGTAAGATACCAGTTATTATTACTGTGACCACATTTAAACTACATTGGATGGAATAATTTTCAAATTAAGAAATATGTCCTGGTAGAAAAGTCTATAGACAGTAACATTATTGTGAGATTCGTTTGGCACAAACTGACACTGAATCTCAAGATGTGGTTTTGTTAAGTCCCCTGTGGAGTTGGGAACTTTCCTGGCTCCCACTGTGTTTCATGGGTGTGACTTTGAAGAATATTGCTTACTGGGTGGATGAAGGGCACCATGCTCATTTTTGCCTTTACCACTGTAGTTGAAGGGAGAGTTGCAAATGACACATGACATGGCTGCCCTCCCAAGTGTTAAATCTCCTCCCAAGTACAGACAGGACAGTATTATCTCTTAAGTCTAAGCAGTAAGGCATACTCATTTCTGTGCAGCTCTTTAAGGCATAAATTCATAGTTAAGATAATGTACCTAAGCTGAGATGGTGGGAAGAAGCTCACAGTATGGCTAAGCATTGGGGTAATTTTTCAGGGAGATCTGAGGAAGGGGAACTGTTTTTAGAACATGAAAACTGTCTTAAGTGGGAAATGTTAGAAAATAATTGTTCAGTAAAGGAAAACCATATAATGAGATATAGTTGAGATTAGTGTCATCATTTGAATGACCCTCTGCTGCCATTTGGAAGTGATTAAACAACCCTTTACTAGAATTGATATTACTTTAGAAAGGATGAAGTAGTTACTAGACAAAGCTATTCCTTATCT
The DNA here is from genome assembly GCF_000001635.26 of Mus musculus. NCBI lineage: Eukaryota > Metazoa > Chordata > Mammalia > Rodentia > Muridae > Mus > Mus musculus. The sequence continues at coordinate 20,411,156 of NC_000084.6, forward strand.
AAAATGTGTTATGCACACAACTTTGAGGTTTCTCTTTGATTTGTTAATAATGTCTTGGCTTCTAAGCATTCTAACTTAAAGACAGTTTACAAGTTATAATATGATATATTTTTCTAGCCTTGTAATTTAGTAATGTGCTATTTATGATGTGTTGTTTCTGTATTTTTGTCAACTGGTGTTCCCCGGTTTAAAACCTCTCAGAAGAATCAAACTTTCGAGGTGACAGGTACATTTACTATTGCAGGGTAGAAGAATCTTTTCTTACTTTTAAATCAATGTTAAAATAAGCTCACTATAGTAGAATCACATATATATATATATATATACATATATATATATATGGCAAAATAGGAACATGGAAAATACTGGTCCTGAGTTGTGAATTATGCACAGCTTTTAAAGATGTGTTCATACACTGCCTATTCATTTCTTAGGGTGTCACAAAATCACAACATTTATCAAAGACCAGGAATGATTGATTATTCCAGCAAAAGCTAATTTGTTCTATATAGCAGTGGATATGGCAAATATTTTAAAGGCCACAATATGACCAATTTTAACTGTACAGAACATGTACAATTTTGTTAACATGTAGGAAGCCAAAATGCAGAGGCAGAAATAAAGTCACATAAGGGAGTCTTTCTTTTATTGTGTTCTAAAATGTAGGGTAACACATTGAGGATATGGTTTGGGTATTGGTTTTTGTTTTTCTGAGCTTTTTTATTTTTAGAAATAAACTCAAAAGGTATTTGTTGAAATATACTTGAAGATGCCTAGGTTTGAAAGTTTTGAACAGATAGAAATAATTAATAGTTTTCCTTCCTTCCTTTGTTCATTCATTCATCCAAAGGCAAGTGTACTTGTTGCCCTAATGTGCTATACTCTGGCTATATCTTTGCTTCGATGCCTGATGAATCCTAAATATTTTTTTCATTGCCTAACAAGTGGCAATATGGCAATCTTTAATAAATGTGATCAACATTCATCAGTTATATAAGGCCTGGGAAAATAAAACTTTAAATGAAGAATGTGTCTTCCTTCCTCCTGGGACAGTTAACTTCAGATCAAACTATTTCTTTTAGGACTGTACAATGGGCCCTGTTTAGTCCTGCATTTTACAATGCTGTTTTTAAAAAACACATCATTTTATCACTGAAAGGCCATTGCTCATATCGCATCACTGAAAGGCAATTGTCCATGAATAACCATTGGGTATGGGGTAAAATATGGACTTCCACCATTGGAACTGTGGGCATTGGACTGTGAGAAGTCACAGGATCTTGCTCTGGGGGTGAGGAAAGGGCACAGTCTGGGGTTCCATGGACCTGCCTGAGTCAGGCTCCAACCCTCAGGCACCACATACCACTGGGCACTGCGCAAGAGCTGGTTCTGGAGTCCCTGAGTCCCACGGAGGACATCTCAGACAAGCTGTATGTCTCAGAAGAGCTGAGATAAAAGTGGGGACCCTCAGGTGAACTCTGACCCAGGGGGGGTGAAGGAAAAAGGGGAGAAAGAAGAACTCTAGCAGGTTACTGCGGGGAGGAAAGACTCTGGATAGCTTACTGGGGTGGGGGTTGAGGGCAGCCTGGATTGGTTCAGGGAGGCTTCCCGCTGGTAGGTTAGATGAGAGGCTCATTAGGCTCCTTAGAGGGAAACCTGCCCCATTGCTCCAGCACAGAACATCCTAATGAGAAAAGATGGTTCATGGTTTTAAGGCATTTATTGAAGAAAGACAGAGAAAGGGAGAGGTGTAGAGAAGTAGAGGGAAGTCATGGCCACAAGGAAAAAAGAGAGAATGAAGGAGGAAGGGAGGGCAAGAGTAAGAGCAAGAAGGTAAAAAAAGCAAGAGAACGAGGAAGGGGCAAACAGCTCCTTTTATAGTGGGCTAGGATACCTTGCTGTTGCCTGGAAACTGTGAGGGTGGAGTCCAGACAGCCTATGTGACTGATGGCCACAGAACTATGGAGCTGGGGCCCTTTGTCAGGAGTCTAGTGTCTGGAGAGCATGGCAAACAGGCATTCTGTCCCTTGAAAATTAATCTGCTGGATCTCTGGGGTTTAAACATAGCTAGACCAGAAAACAGGCTGCCTTTCATGGTCCCACATTTGGGCAGGATTTTACTCCTCTCTTTACATGCTGTAATCTGAACTACTAGTGTTATTCCACAGATATAGGAAGGAGATATAATCCTGTCACAAATAAATAGCTAAATTTGTGATTCATAAACCAGGCTAATCTTAAATCAACACACCTTTAACCAAAGGAAAAGGTAAGTAGTACCATAATGTTATTCATATGTGTTTTGAAAATAAAGCACCCTTTCCGGTCCGGCCAGCACTGGGGTAACTAGGGCACGGAATCGGCTGACACCTGCCAGCTACCCACAAGACCCGGCACAGGATCTTAAGACCTCTGGTGTGTGGAACACAGCCTCTGCTCCAATCCAATCACATGGGACCTGAGACTGCATTAATTAGGGAAACAGAAAACCCGGCCTGATCAGGGCACAAGTCGCTTCCGGTCCACGCCAGCACAGAGGTACCTTGGGCGTGGAGTCTGCGGACACCCTTAAGGTATACACAGGACCCTACATGGGATCTTAAGACCTCTGTGAGTAGATCACAACTTCTGCCAAGAGGCAGGTTCGAACGCCAGATATTTGGGCACCTTCCCTCCAAGAGGAGAGCCTATCTGCAGAGAGTACTCTGAGCACTGAAACTCAGGAGGGAGCTAGTCTCCCAGGTCTGCTGATAGAGGCTAACATAAACACCTGAGGAACAAGATCTAACCAGAGACAACTACAACAACTAACTCCAGAGATTACCAGATGGCGAAAGGCAAACATAAGAATCTTACTAACAGAAACCAAGACCACTCACCATCATCAGAACGCAGCACTCCCACCCCACCCAGTCCTGGGCACCCCAACACACCCAAAAATACCCGGATTTAAAAGAATATCTCATGATGATGGTAGAGGACATCAAGAAGGACTTTAATAACTCACTTAAAGAAATACAGGAGAGCACTGCTAAACAGGTAGAAGACCTTAAAGAGGAAGCACAAAAATCCCTTACAGTATTGCATGAAAACACGACAAAACAGGTGATGGAATTGAATAAAACCATCCAAGACCTAAAAAGGGAAGTAGACACTATAAAGAAAACCCAAAGTGAGGCAACACTGGAGATAGAAACCCTAGGAAAGAAATCTGGAAACATAGATGCAAGCATCAGCAACAGAATACAAGAGATGGAAGAGAGAATCTCAGGTGCAGAAGATTCCATAGAGAACATCGGCACAACAATCAAAGAAAATGGAAAATGCAAAAAGATCCTAACTCAAAACATCCAGGAAATCCAGAACACAATGAGAAGACCAAACCTACAGATAATAGGAGTAGATGAGAATGAAGATTTCCAACTCAAAGAGCCAGCAAATATCTTCAACAAAATTATAGAAGAAAACTTCCCAAACCTAAAGAAAGACATGCCCATGACATACAAGAAGCCTACAGAACTCCAAATAGACTGGACCAGAAAAGAAATTCCTCCTGACACATAATAATCAGAACAACAAATGCACTAAATAAAGAGAGAATATTAAAAGCAGTAAGGGAGAAAGGTCAAGTAACATATAAAGGCAGGCCTATCAGAATTACACCAGACTTTTCACCAGAGACTATGAAAGCCAGAAGATCCTGGACCGACATTACAAAGACCCTAAGAGGACACAAATGCTAGCCCAGGCTAATATACCCAGCCAAACTGTCAATGACCATAGATGGAGAAACCAAAGTTTTCCACGACAAAACCAAATTCACACATTATCTTTCCATGAATCCAGCCCTTCAAAGGATAATAACAGAAAAGAAGCAATACAAGGACCGAAACCACGCCCTAGAAAAAGCAAGAAAGTAATCCCTCAACAAACTGAAAAGAAGACAGCCACAAAAACAGAATACCAACTCTAAAAACAAAAATAATAGGAAGCAACAATTACTTTTCCTTAATATCTCTCAATATCAATGGACTCAATTCCCCAATAAAAAGACATAGACTAATAGACTGGCTACATAAACAGGACCCAGCATTCTGCTGCTTACAGGAAACCCATCTCAGGGAAAAAGACAGACACTACCTCAGAGTGAAAGGCTGGAAAGCAATTTTCCAAGCAAATGGTCTGAAGAAACAAGCTGGAGTAGCCATTCTAATATCAAATAAAATCGACTTCCAACCCAAAGTTATCAAAAAAGACAAGGAGGGACACTTAATACTCATCAAAGGTAAAATCCTCCAAGAGGAACTCTCAATTCTGAATATCTATGCTCCAAATGCAAGGACAGCTACACTCATTAAAGAAACTTTAGTAAAGCTCAAAGCACATATTGAACCTCACACAATAATAGTGGGAGACTTCAACACACCACTTTCACCAATGGACAGATCATGGAAACAGAAACTAAACAGGGACACAGTGAAACTAACAGAAGTGATGAAACAAATGGACTTAACAGATATCTACAGAACATTTTATCCTAAAACAAAAGGATATACCTCCTTCTCAAAACCTCATGGTACCTTTTCCAAAATTGACCATATAATTGGTCACAAAACAGGCCTCAACAGATACAAAAATATTGAAATTGTCCTATGCATCCTATCAGACCACCATGGATTAAGGCTGATCTTCAATAACAACATAAATAATGGAAAGCCAACATTCACGTGGAAACTGAACAACACTCTTCTCAATGATACCTTGGTCAAGGAAGGAATAAAGAAAGAAATTAAAGACTTTTTAGAGTTTAATGAAAATGAAGCCACAACATACCCAAAATTATGGGACACTATGAAAGCGTTTCTAAGAGGGAAACTCATAGCTCTGAGTGCCTCCAAAAAGAAACTAGAAAGAGCACACACTAGCAGCTTGACAACACACCTAAAAGCTCTAGAACAAAAGGAATAAAATTCACTCAAGGGGAGTAGATGGCAGGAAATAATCAAACTCAGGGGCGAAATCAACCAAGTGGAAACAAGAAGAACTATTCAAAGAATCAACCAAATGAGCTGGTTCTTTGAGAAAATCAACAAGATAGATAAACCCTTAGCCTGACTCACTAGAGGGCACAAGGACAGCATCCTAATTAACAAAATCAGAAATGAAAAGGGAGACATAACAACAAACCCTGAAGAAATCCAAAACACCATCAGATCCTTCTACAAAAGGCTATACTCAATAAAACTGGAAAACCTGGATGAAATGGACAAATTTCTAGACAGATACCAGGTACAAAGTTAAACCAGGATCAAGTTAACGATCTAAAGAGTCCCATATCCCCTAAAGAAATAGAATCAGTCATTAATGGCCTCCAACCATAAAGAGCCCAGGACCAGATAAGTTTAGTGCAGAGTTCTATCAGACCTTCAAAGAAGATCTAATTCCAGTTCTTCACAAACTATTCCACAAAATAGAAGTAGAAGGTACTCTACCCAACTCATTCTATGAAGCCACAATTACGCTGATACCTAAACCACAGAAAGATCCAACAAAGATAGAGAACTTCAAACCAATTTCCCTTATGAGTATCAAGGCAAAAATACTCAATAAAATTCTCACTAACCGAATCCAAGAACACATCAAAACAATCATCCATCCTGACCAAGTAGGTTTTATTCCAGGGATGCAGGGATGGTTTAATATACGAAAATCCATCAACGTAATCCATTATATAAACAAAATCATAGACAAAAACCACATGATCATCTTGTTAGATGCGGAGAAAGCCTTTGACAAAATCCAACAGCCATTCATGATAAAAGTCTTGGAAAGATCAGGAATTCAAGGCCCATACCTAAACATGGTAAAAAGCAATCTACAGCAAACCAGTAGCCAACATCAAAGTAAATGGTGAAAAGCTGAAAGCAATTCCATTAAAATCAGGGACTAGACAAGGCTGCCCACTTTCTCCCTACCTATTCAACATTGTACTTGAAGTCCTAGCCACAGAAATTCGACAACAAAAGGAGATCAAGGGGATACAAATTGGAAAAGAGGAAGTCAAAATATAACTTTTTGCAGATGATATGATAGTATATATAAGTGACCCTAAAAATTCCACCAGAGAACTCCTGAACCTGATAAACAGTTTAAGTTAAGTAGCTGGATATAAAATTAACTCAAACAAGTCAATGACCTTTCTCTACACAAAGAATAAACAGGGTGAGAAAGAATTGAGGGAAACAACACCCTTCTCAATAGTCACAAACAATATAAAATACCTTGGCGTGACTCTACCTAAGGACGTGAAAGATCTGTATGATAAGAACTTCAAGTCTCTGAAGAAAGAAATTAAAGAAGATCTCAGAAGATGGAAAGATCTCCCATGCTCATGGATTGGCAGGATCAACATTGTAAAAATGGCTATCTTGCCAAAAGCAATCTACAGATTCAATGCAATCCCCATCAAAATTCCAACTCAATTCTTCAATGAATTAGAAAGAGCAATCTGCAACTTCATCTGGAATAACAAAAAACCTAGGATAGCAAAAACTCTTCTCAAGGATAAAAGAACCTCTGGTAGAATCACCATTCCTGACCTAAAGCTGTACTACAGAGCAAATGTGATAAAAACTGCATGGTACTGGTATAGCGACAGACAAGTAAACCAATGGAATAGAATTGAAGACCCAGAAACAAACCCACACACCTATGGTCACTTGATCTTTGACAAGGGAGCAAAAACCACCCAGTGGAAAAAAGACAGCATCTTCAACAAATGGTGCTGGCACAACTGCTGGTTATCATGTAGAAGAATGGGAATTGATCCATTCCTATCTCCTTGTACTAAGGTCAAATCTAACTGGATTAAGAAATTCCACATAAAACCAGAGACACTGAAACTTATTGAGGAGAAAGTAGGGAAAACTCTCGAAGATATGGGTACAGGGGAAAAAAATCCTGAATAGAACATCAATGGCTTGTACTGTAAGACCGAGAATCAACAAATGGCACCTAATAAAATTGCAAAGCTTCTGCAAGGCAAAAGACACCGTCAATAAGACAAAAATTGGGAAAGGATCTTTACCTGTTCTAAATCAGATAGGGGACTAATATCCAATATATATAAAGAACTCAATAAGGTGGACTCCAGAAAATCAAATAACCCCATTAAAAATTGGGACTCAGAGCTAAACAAAGAATTCTCACCTGAGGAATACCGAATGGCTGAAAAGCACCTGAAAAAAAATGTTCAACATCCTTAATCATCAGGGAAATGCAAATCAAAACAACCCTGAGATTCCATCTCACACCAGTCAGAATGGCTAAGATCAAAAATTCAGGTGACAGAAGATGCTGGCGAGGATGTGGAGAAAGAGGAACACTCCTCCATTGTTGGTGGGATTGCAAGCTAGTACAACCACTCTGGAAACCAGTCTGGCAGTTCCTCAGAAAACTGGACATAGTACTAGTGGAGGATCCCGCAATACCTCTCCTGGGCATATATCCAGAAGATGTTCCAACTGGCAAGAAGGACACATGCTCCACTATGTTCATAGCAGCCTTATTTATAATAGCCAGAAGCTGGAAAGAACCCAGATGCCCCTCAACAGAGGAATGGATACAGAAAATGTGGTACATTTACACAATGGAGTACTACTCAGCTATTAAAAGGAATGAATTTATGAAATTCCTAGCCAAATGGATGGACCTGGAGGGCATTATCCTGAGTGAGGTAACCCAATCACAAAAGAACTCACACAATATGTACTCACTGATAAGTGGATATTAGCCCAGAAATTTAGAATACCCAAGATATAAGATACAATTTGCTAAACTCATGAAACTCAAGAAGAACGAAGATCAAAGTGTGGACAATTTGCCCCTTCTTAGAATTGGGAACAAAACACCCATGGAAGGAGTTACAAAGACAAAGTTTGGAACTGAGACGAAAAGATGGACCATCTAGAAACTGCCATATCCAGGGATCCATCCCATAATCAGCTTGCAAACACTGACACCATTGCATACACTAGAAAATTTTTCTAAACGGACCCAGATATGGCTCTCTCTTGTGAGACTATGCCGGGGCCTGGCAAACACAGAAGTAGATGCTCACAGACAGCTATTGGATGGATCACAGGTCCCCCAATGGAGGTACTAGGGAAAGTACTCAAGGAGCTGAAGGGATCTGCAATCCTATAGGTGGAACAACAATATGAACTAACCAATACCCCCTCCCCCCGGAGCTCGTGTCTCTAGCTGCATATGTATCAGAAGATGACCTAGTCGGCCATCAGTGGAAAAAGAGACCCATTGGTTGTGCAAACCTTATATGCCTCAGTACAGGGGAATGCCAGGGCCAAGAAGTGGGAGTGGGTGGGTAGGGGAGTGGGTGGGGAGCATATTGGGGACTTTTGGGATAGCATTGGAAATGTAATTGAAATAAATACCCAATAAAAATATGGAAAAAATAAAAAATAAATAAAATGATCATTGCAGAATATTGATATTTGGCCTATTGCATAGTAAACTTTTTAGGTAAAATTGATAATCATTATCCAAGAGATAAGTCGTTGAAAATGCTTCTACGCGTGCTTTTGTATTTCCTGTAAATTTATGCATACATCCCATAAAGAATACATCTACCGTATTTATAAATAGCCCTTCTATGGGAGAGAAGTATATGTGATTGTATCACATGTTTATTCTTTTGAGTTTCCTCCTGCTTCAGCACAGATAATTGAATTATGTTCTATAGCCAGTGTTTTGAAATGCTGAAAAATCAAACAAGTGAAGACATTCATAAAGGATATTATAAAACAGTAGTAGATTTGAAAGATTGTTTCTTTACTATTCCTTTGCATCCTCAGGATTGTGAAAGATTTGCTTTCAGTGTTCCTTCTATTAATCTTAAAGAGCCAATGAAAAGGTATCAATGGATAGTTCCTTCTCAAGAAATGGCTAACAGTCCTACATTATGTCAAAAATTTGTGGCATAAGCCATTCAGCCTATAAGACAGCAATGACCAATAATATACATTATACATTACATGGATGATATCTTATTAGGAGGAAAAGATCCTCAAGACTTGCTTCTATGTTATAGAGATTTATAACATGCGTTATCTGATAAAGGATTACAAATAGCTCCAGAAAAAGTGCAAATGCAAGATCTTTATAATTATTTAGGTTTTAGGCTTACAGATCAAGCTGCTTTTCCCCAGAAATAATTATTTGTAAGGACAGTTTTAAAACTTTAAATGATTTTCAAAAGCTGTTAGCTGATATTACTTGGCTTTGTCCTTACTTAAAGCTTACTACAGGAGAATTAAGACCCTTATTTGATTCTGAGTTTTAACTTCAGAAGGGTTGTTGGCCTTACAACAAGTAGAAAGAGCTACTTTACTGAAAAACAATTTGTTACTTATATAGATTATTCTTTGCCTTTACATTTGTTGATTTTTAATACGACTCATACACCTACAGGATCTTCTGAGGTCAATTACCTCAGTCTGTGGAACTTGTCACACAGATCCTACTGGAGGTGGTGTGGCACAAAACACCATTCTTGCTTGGAAAAAATCCTTTTTATATTGGTTATATAAGAGCTCATTCTGATCTTCCTAGACCTTTAGCTGCAGGCAATGATTGTGTTGACAGAGCTTTAATAAGAGAAGCTTTAGTTTCAGATCTTATTGTTTTGACTAAATGTGATCATAATAAATTTCATCTTTCTAGTCATACCTTAAGGTTTTGCGACATAAGATCTCTAAGGAGCAAGCTAGAATGATTGTAAAGCAGTGTTCTGACTGTCTTACATTGTCTCAAGTTTCTCATTTGGGGGTTAATCCATGAGGCCTTATGCCCAATCATATTTGGCAAATAGAGGTAACTCATTATTCAGAATTTGGAAAATTGAAAAGTATACATGTATGTATTGACACTTGTTCAGGACTCATTTTTGCTTCTCTACATACAGGAGAAGCTTACAGAAATGTAATTGATATAGCTTACAGGCTTTTACTGCTATGAGATTGGCTAAAATCATCAATACAGATAATGGCCCTATTTATACTAGAAACAACGTTATACAATTTTGTAAGGAATTCGGAATTGAACATAAAACTGGAATCCCCTATAATCCATGGGACAAGGAATTGTTGAACATGCACATTGCACTCTGAAAAAATGGCTTTTGGAGATACCAGTCTGCATAGAAGAGTGTGCAGGCTGCAGAAGCAACAAAGCTTCTTGGACAGGCTCCTTTTGGGCCTTCATCCTCAGCCAGGAGGCAGAGCTGAGACCCAGACCTCTGGGCACCTTCCCCACCAGAGGACAGTCTGCCTCCAGGGAGGGTCTGACCCCAGGACTCAGGTGAGAGTGCCATCTTGTATCCCAGGTCTCTCAGAGACCAGTCCATGCAGGAGAGCCATGGGCCACAGGGCAGCAAAGATTCTTGGACAGGGCACTTCGGGCCTTCATCTTCAGCCAGGAGGCTGAGCTGAGCTTCAGACCTCTGTACAACTTCCCTGCAATAGGAGATCTTGCCTGCAGAGAGTGCTCTGACCACTGGAATTCAGGAGAGAGTTGGACTCTCAGGAGTGATGACAGAGGCTAACAGAATCACAGCAGGAACAAGCTCCAGCCAGAGACAGCTAGAACATCTAACACCAGAGATAGCCAGATGGCAAAAGGCAAATGTAAGATTCTTACTAACAGAAACCAAGACCACTCGGCATCATCAGAACCTAGTACTCCCACCATAGCAAGTCCTGGATACCCCAACACACCCGAAAAAGCAATAATCGGATTTAAAATCATATCTCATGATACTGGTAGAGGATTTTAAGAGGAGCATTAATAACTCACTTAAAGACATACAGGAGACTACTGCTAAACAGATAAAAGTCCTTAAAGAGGAAGCACAAAAATCCCTTAAAGAATTACAGGAAAATACTACTAAACAGGTAGAAGATCTTAAAGAGGAAACACAAAAATCCCTTAAAGAATTACAGGAAAACACAACCAAACAGGTTGGATTGATCCCCAAGTGGGGCAGTCTCTGAATGGTCATTCCTTCAGGCTCTGCTCCGAACTTTGTCTCTGTAACTTCTTCCATGGGTATTTTGTTCCCCATTCTAAAAAGGAATGAAGTATCCACACTTTTGGTTTTCCTTCTTGAGTTTCATGTGTTTTGCAAATTGTATCTTGGGTATTCTAAGTCTCTGGGCTAATATCTACTTATCAGTAAGTGCATATCATGTGTGTTCTTTTGTGATTGGGTTACCTCACTCAGGATGATATCCTACAGATCCATCCATTTGCGTAAGAATTTCCCATGG